>NC_034591.1:16481826-16508334 GCF_900095145.1 Mus pahari
AACCAACCAACCAACCAACCAAACCAACCAACCAACCAACCAACCCACCAACCAACCAAACCAACCAACCAACCAGCCAACCAACCCACCAACCAACTAAACCCACCAACCAAACCAACCAACCAACCAAACCAACCAACCAACCAAACCAACCAACCAACCAACCAACCCACCAACCAACCAAACCAACCAACCAACCAGCCAACCAACCCACCAAACCAAACCAACCAACCAACCAACCCACCAACCCACCAAACCAACCCACCAAACCAACCAACCAAACAGCCAAACAACCCACCAAACAACCAAACCAACCAACCAACCAAACCAACCAACCAACCAACCAAACCAACCAACCAAACCAACCTACCAATCAAACCAACCAACCAAACCAACCAAACCAACCAACCAAACAACCAACCCACCAAACAACAAAGTATGGAAGAATCAGCTGTCACCATGACAGACCTGACCGTGTGCTATGTGGGTCCTTAGAACTGACTTTGGGGGGAATACTGAAGAGTTTGAAGCTTGGCTTGATAAGTCCTAGAATGCTGACAAGAGCTTCCTGGTTGGTTCTGCTGGGAGTTTGCAAGTCCAAAATCTGGATATAAATGCGAGCATGAGGGGTGAGCTCGAGACGTCTCAGATGGGAAGACGGTCTCTAAAGAGAACTGGGCTACAGGTGCTTTGGGTCCCGTCTGGCCAAGACTCTGGATATTTGGGTCCACGCCCTGCAACTATGAATGAGGCTGAAAGCGAGGGCGGTGAACTAATTGATATGATGGAGGAAACCTCAAGACAGTGGAACATTTCAGCCAAGGCACAGTTATTACTTGCTGCTTTTAGCCAGTTAATGAGAATTTAGATAAACACACAAGCAGATTGGCCAGGGAAGGACAGAGAGTGCATTTAGAGCTGCTACAGATAAAGCAGGTGCAAATGATGTGGTTACAGACGGTAAAGAGAATTTTGCCTTTAAAGAGAAGCCAGGGACCCTTCAATGGGACAAAAGGAAAATCAGACCCCTGTCCCTGAAGGCTCCAGGGCATTAAAATGCAAATGTATTTGAAACTTCCATTTCAAAAGAGAGAAAGATGAAGGGGTACCTTACTGAAAAGGGGGCTGCCTAGGACAATGCTTTCCCAAGTCTTGCTGTGCAGGCCTTCACCTCTGGCTGTGCTCCAGGCTGCCCCAGCTATTTCTTTTTTTTCTTTTTCTTTTTCTTTTTCTTTTTTTTTTCTTTTTTTTTTTTTTTTTTTTTCTTTTTCTTTTTCTTTTTCTTTTTTTTTTCTTTTTTTTTTTTTTTTTTTTTTTTTTTTTTTTTTTTTTTTTTTTTTGGTTTTTTGAGACAGGGTTTCTCTGTATAGCCCTGGCTGTCCTGGAACTCACTCTGTAGACCAGGGTGGCCTCGAACTCAGAAATCCGCCTGCCTCTGCCTCCTGAGTGCTGGGATTAAAGGCATGCACCACCACGCCCGGCCACCTATTTCTTAAGGCCAGCTGCACGACTTGGTGTTCCGTACATGGTGATGGGTTTGCAGACATGCAGAATGCAGTAGTTTCAGGTCATTGCAGCTTCTACCAGAGTTCTAGACGGAAAACTTGTGATGTCAAGTAATGTAGCCAGGTCAGTTTCCTTGCAGGAGGCCTCTAAGCTGATCCTGAAAGAAGCTGTGATGGTTTGACTTTGCAAAACCCCCCACAGTTCATGTTTTGAACCCTCAGCCCGCAGGTTCTGGCATTTCTTTGAAGGTCATGTGCCTTTAGGACATAGGGCCTGGAAAGCGGCAGCAGGTCAGCAAGGGAAGGACCTGAGGGTCATCTGCACCCCTGGTTCTCTCCTGGGCTGTATTTGGCTTAGCTTGTTGCCAGCTGTGGAGTCAGTGGGTGGTCCTGCTGCTCCTCCACCCCACCTTACCTTCTCTGCAACTCTGAGAACCAACGTGATCCTGTGCTGATTTCTCTCTGTTTCCTTTTCTATTTTTCCTGTTAGGTGTTTTGGTCATAGTGACCCAAATGCAGCTAGCTATAACCCACTTTACCAACAGACGAGAGGAAGTGGAGCCACTCGAGGCCTGGAGGCCTGGGGGGTAGGGAGTCTCTGCTTTTCTCTCTGAGGAAGAACGAACGTAAATGAGATTTTGTTGTTCAGCTGGAGAGGCCATGAGGAAAGATGGCAGCCAGCCAGCTGTTTGAACTGGCTCCTGACTCGCCATGTAGCCCAGGCTAGTCCCACACTTGCTCTCCTTTCACCACAGCCTCTCGAGTGTTGGTGTACAGGTGAACTCTACCGCATTTGGACACCTGCCTGGTTCTCCATAAGTTTCAAGAGGATATGTTTTCTGGGCACCAAGCTTCAGAAGGTAAAATTGCTCATCTTCTTAAAGCTTAGCTCCCCCCCCCCCTTATGGAAGGAGTTGCAGTGCTTCCTGGTAGGGGCCATCAGGGAGGACAGATGGAGTCACAGACACGGATGTCAATCTGTCAGTGTCTGTTTGTTTGTTTCTTTAAAGGAGAAGTTTAACTGTAAGGCTTTCTCATTTAATTAAATTATTTGCAACTAGTAACCGAATAGGATTATCTGCTGGATCCAATCAAAGACAACTGTTTATCACGGAACTCACTGTTAGAGAGTCCATATGAGGTAATGGAAAGAACCTAGGCACCAGAGGAGCCTGCTCTGGGGCCAGGCTGCAACTCAGCAGGGAGCCACTGCAGCTCACCTAGGACTCTCAAATATCAGCTTCCCTGGAAGTCCTCCAGAACCATCTTCTCAGCTTCTCATTGCTTCTCTCACTGCTTGCCTCTCACTGCTGTTCTGTCCACAGAGCTCTCAGCAAGCAAGGACAACTTTTTGTTTGTGTGTTTGTAACTGCCATGTCCCTGGCACATGATAGGTATTAAATAAACAGTTGCCAAATAAATGAGGATAAATGAACTGTCACAAAACCCAAATATTGACATACGTTGTCAATAGACTTACTATGAACTTCATTCAAATGGGATGGTGGATATAAGAGTATTTTTACAAGGCCGTAGTCTAAATCGAAAACAAAGTTATTACCTTACTAAGCTTTTACCCTGCATCATTATATATTTAAAAAAACCACTCATGAAACCGATTCTGTTTTGATGTTTACAATTGGAAGCTTTGCCTGAAGTCCTGGCTCAGCGGAGGTCTGTCTGTGTGAGATGCTTTGCCTTTCTGCCTCCCTGGAGTCGTCTAGTCAGACACAGCCTGATGGAACATGACAGCTTCCTTCAGTGCCCAACATCCAGGTACATGTCTGGCTCTGTCTGTTGTTTTGGAGAAGAGAAGAGAAGAGGAGAGAGGAGAGAAGAGAAGGAAGGAAGAAGGAGGAGGAGGAGAAGGAGGAGGAGGAAGAGGAAGAGGAAGAGGAAGAGGAAGAGGAAGAGGAAGAGGAGGAGGATTAGTACAGAGAAGACAGAAACAGCTAGAGGTGCAGAGAGAGATGGCCAGAGCAGATTGGCCAGGCTCAGGGAGAGACAGGTGGAGGTAGAGAATCCCTCTTTTTTTTTTTTTTTTTTTAAATGTAAAAGGAATAATCCATTTTAAAAATGTGGAATTAGATAGTGTAGAGGAAGCAAAGAAGAAAGCAGCATATAAACTACAATTGGAAAACTCACTGGGATGAGCCCTGGAACTTCTAGCTAGCCTGCCTTAGATGCCTGCTATGCCTGTTACCCCGGCCCTCCCTGTGTGACTCTCTGCAGTCTCACAGCTACCACAGGGACAAGTGTGGGCTACTACACTCACACGGCAGATGGGGAGCATACAGTTTTGAGAGGAGAAGCCATCTGCCCAAGGATACACAGCTAAAAGGCTCAGGTTAGAACTCAGGTCTTTTTGCTCTAAATCCCTGTGTCGGTCAAGGAGAGATTTTTTTTGTTTTTGTTTTTGTTTTTCGAGACAGGGTTTCTCTTTGTAGCTGCCCTGGCTGTCCTGGAACTCACTCTGTAGACCAGGCTGGCCTCGAACTCTGAAATCTGCCTGTCTCTGCCTCCCAAGGAGAGATTTTTTAAAACTGGTTTAAAGACAAGAAAAATCTTACTCCCTGCTGTTGGTAGGATTGAAAAATCGGGCAGCTGCTCTAGATAACAATATGGAGGTCCTTAAAAACAAAATACCACCCAGTGTCAGATACTTTTTCTGAGGATGTGATAAAATATTCTAATAAAAAACAAGCAAGGGTTTATTTTGCTTGTAGCTCAGGTATAGTCCACTTCGATGGAGAATTAAAAACAGCTGGAAATTGAGGTAACTAGTCCCACTGCAGATGCAGGCAGGAGGCAAAGATGATGAGTGATGTGTGCAGCCCACTTTTTCCTTTGTATACAGTCCAGGATCGAAGCAAAGGGAATGGTGCCTCCCATAGTGGGCAGGCATTCCTACCTCAATCTAATCAAGAAAATCCCGATGCCCAAAGACCCATCTTCCAGGTGATTCTAGATTCCATCCTGTTGATAATTGAGATTAGTCATCACATTGGGTAATTCCAAGAGAACTACTGAAAGATTGATCTGCATATCTGTGCCCAGGGTAGAGCTATTCACATAGCTAAGCAGTGGATACAAATGATTATCCATTGATGGGTAAATGCAGAAACATAGTATAGGAGATACACACAGTGGAATATCATTCAAGCCTTTGAAAAGGGAAGAACAGAAGTGGCCACCACCTGTGACCAGGCGGGACTTCCAGTAGTGGGAGGGGAATACCAACCTATCAACAAAATTTGTTCTGCCTATAAGATGTGCAGGGATAAAGATGGAGCAGTGATTGAGGGAATGGCCAACCAATGACTGGCCCAACTTGAGATCCACCCCATGGGAGAGAGCCAAGCATAACTGTCATCTGAGAGGCTTCATCCAGCAGTGAGTGGAAACAGATGCAGAGTCCCACAGCCAAACATTAGGCAGAGCTCAGGGAGTCTTGCAGAAGAATCAGGGAAAGGATTGAGGGAGCCAGAGGAGTCTAGAAAACCTAAAGAGTCAACTAACGTAGTCCCATGGGGGCTCACAGAGACTGACCCACCAACCAAAGCGCCTGAAGGCCTGGATCTAGGCTCTCTACACATTTGTAACAGATATGCAGCCTGCCCTTCATGTGGGTGCCCCAACAACTGGATCAGGGCTGTCTCTGACGCTATTGCCTGCCACTGGATCCCTTTCCCATAACTGGACTGCCTGGCCAGGCCTCAGTGGGAGAGGATGTGCCTAGTCCTGCTGCAACCTGATGTGTCAGGGCAGGTTGGTACCAATGGCAAGCCTTCCCTTCTCAGAGGAGAAGGGGAGGGGATAGTTGGGGGAAGGGCTTGTAAAGATGGGACTGAGCAGAGATGGGAGGTGTGTGGTCAGGGTATAAAGTGAATAAAATACATTAATGAAAAAGAAAAGAAAAAGGAAGAACATGTCATCCTGTGTCCTGTTACGGATAAACCTTGAGGGCATAGGCCAAGTGGTGAAATAAGCCAATCCCCCAAAAGATGAATACTGACCAAAAAGATATGGGGAACAGTCAAATCAAATTTATGGAACAGAGAACTGACTTGCAGTTGCCAGGGAAGGAGGCACAGAGAACAAAAGTCTGGGTGTCTAATAAGTATAGAGCTCAGACCTGCAAGGTGAGCATGCGCAGAGATCTGTTTTACAGTGTGACCATGGTCAACAGTACTAGACTGTGTATTAGCAGGAGGTCAGCGGGGCTGGAGCGATGGCTCAGTGGTCGAGAGTGGTTGATGCTCTGCGGAGCTTAGGGGTTTGGTTTCCAGCACCTACGTCAAGTGTCTCACAATCTCCTGCAGCACTAGCTCCGGGGGATCCAAAGCCTTCTCCTGCCCTCTATAGATACCTGAACACGCATGCATGAACACACACATGCGCGCGCACGCGCGCGCGCGCACACACACACACCCATAAAAATAAAATATTTTAAAAATGGCTAGAAATGACATCTTTAATTTTTTTCTGCTATGCTATCCCACTCCCACTAGACAGGGTCTTACTATGTAGTCCTGACTGTTCTGGAACCTGCTATGTAGACCAGGATGGCCCTGACCTCACAGAGATCTACCTGCTTCTGCCTCCTGAGTGCTGGGATTAAAGGTCTGTGCTATCTCTTCCAGCTGCTACAAGTTTTAACACACACACACACACACACACACACACACACACACACACACACACACACACGCTGAAGCCTGTAAAATCTCCAGCTGTCTGATATATGCAGAGAAGATGATTTTTCATGCAACGTTCGAGATATTCACTCACTCTTCTTCAGCGTTTTCTTACCCCAGAGGAAGTGTTCCAACGACATCCACGCTGTAGGACTCATGAAGGTTAAACCCTGCAGAAATGCCAGTCCCCATCACCACCTACAACAGACACAAAACGGAGCACACCTTAGAGCCAACGCTCACACACGACAAGAGCTCAAATCACCTGTCAAATGGGAAATCTCTTCTCACTCCTCAGAGTTAAGAGGGGGTCTTCAGCTGCCAGCTAACTTCTCTCAGTGACTTTTCCCCACAAAGGGCCCTCCAGCTCAAGGCCAGAATCAGTTCCTTTCATTTGTACTCCGTTCCCAGTTGAGGCATAAGGTTTGCTGACTGCAGCCAGAGGAGGCCATCACTACGGTCGACCTTGAGTGTGGGGCAGGAATGTCGCCCATACTATATGTGAGGTGAGGTTGCTAAGGTCACCTGTCACCATGTGTCACCATGAAACCCACATTTGCTTTAGAATCCTTCTGCTGCTGTCCCTGCCTCCAGGACAGCACTGTGGCATGGTCAGAAGCCTCCCAGAGTGGCACACACAGCATGTCACTTAGAGTGGTGTTCCCCAGGCCAGACTACACTGTCAGAACCTAGAGTTATGTGAGTTACAAAGCACAGCCTTCAAGCAGGTGAACATGGCAGAAGATGTGACAGCTACTTGCTTTATCCTCAGTAACTCTAGCTTCTGTAACGTTTGAGATGGGCCATCCAGGAGAGAAGGAGGGAGGGCTCCAGGGACGGGCAGCTCCTCCAGGGGTGGCCTCTGTCTACCTGCTGGTAAGGTCAGCTTGTTGTCTATCAGGCACAGCAGACTCAGAGGTACCAGTATCTTTGGCTCCCTCCAGTGAAATGCCTCTGTAACGGTGGGGGCAGCTATACCTGTCAACTTGAATGGAATCTGGTGTGCATCTTAAACCGGAGGAATGCCTCCAATGATTTAAACTCACAGAACAAATACAGTTCGAGGCTCACTTTTATGGCGGTGGTAACTAATTACCAAACCAGACATGAAAAGGTGTGTCGGAGAATGTAAAGAATGTAAAACTCAAATTTAAAATAAAAAATAAACTGTATATATAAATTGCTACCAAAAAAACCCCAAACAAACAAACAAACAAAAAACTGTATGCTTGAAAAGAACCATGAAGACTCGGTCTTCAAACTTTTCAGAATGTTTTATTTTCTATTTTCCTGTGGAATGCATAGGTAAGAAGTTTATTTGCTTCAGGTGTGTGTGTGTGTGTGTGTGTGTGTTTGTATGCACTCAAGTACATGCCACACTGTATATGTAGAAGTCAGAGGACAATTTAGGGGAGTCACCTTTTTCCTACTATCATGTGGGTCCTAGGGAAAGAACTCAGATTATCAGGCCATCTTATCTACCTAGGAAGGAGGTTTCAGATGTCCCATGAAGGTATGATTGAAAGACTGTAATTTCAGTGAGAGTTGTGGAGCATCACTCTCTGGGGAAACAAGAAGGAATCTTTAACAGGGATCTGGGCAGTGGCACCCAACATAGGGCAGACCATGTGCACTGTTTATGTCCTCAGTGGGCTTCGCTGCCCTTTGCCTGGCAAAGCTGCCCCACACCTCTTGCTGTTTTAAGGAGAAGCTGGACCTCCGTACCCAATCCCAGCCACACAACAGATTCTGGAATGGTTAGGTCTCTTTTGCCTTTTCACTTTCTAAGAAAGGGCCAGAATGTCGTGGTTCAGGGGGATACATTCCTAGCACAGAAAGCCCCAATAAGTTTCCAAGCACATAATAAAAGAAAAAAAAAATACAGGTAGGACTTTGCTAAGAACAAGGCAAGGAATTCTTTGTGAGCTATAGTGGACAGTTGTTTTTGCAGCTGAAGCTTTTCTGCTTCTAAATTTGTATCAAATATACTTTACTTTTGTTGTTCTTTTCTATCTTAAAAAAAAAACAACCAAGTTTTCCCTATGTAGCCCAGGCTAGCCTTGAAAGCACGATCCTCTCAAGTCAGCTTCCCAAGTGCTGGAATTATAGGCATGTACAGGCGGACAACTGTTAGCGCTTTGAAACGAATCTTTGTGGGTTCTGAACTTTCAACTCAGGAATCCACTGAGTGAGCCACTGTGGATTTTAAAGAAACAACTGTGCAGATTCCTAGTTGGAAGCAGCTAACAGTTCACACATCAGCTCTGGCCAGTTCCTTTTGATAGTGTTACATTGTCACAACGCCTGGGCACTCTGTGGCTGCTGTCTGTGAAGAGGAGTGCAGGAGTAATGTGCACTGGCTCCAGAGCTGCAGCTATGCAAGGTCCATGCACACATCCACGAATAAATCATTGCAGCTATTTAAGGACCTACTATGCTTTGTTTCAATTTATATGCTTTTTAAAAATAAAACCTTGGTAAATTTTCAGTTATGAATATGTTGTGAGACGTTTGGACTTGACTTGTGTGAGGCCATGAGGAATTTTCTCTCAGCTTGAAGTACCAGAAAACTAAGAAAATTGGGGAGATGTTGACTTTTCAAAGTAGAAATTACCTTATTACAGTAAGTAAAAGTATTGAAGTTACCATGGTTAATTAAAATAATGTGTGATGTTTAAAAAAATAAACAGATAATGAAAAACCCCCAAATTCTCCCAAATCCCACCTTTCATAGGTAACCAATGTTAAAATGTGCATTTATTGATCATCTACACTCAGGTTTTAAAAGTCATCTATGTCTACATTTTACAGCATTTTTTTTTTTTTTTACAATCTCTTTTTAGTTGTTTTACAAAACAGGGACGAGGACCCTCCAGGTCCTTGTCCCTCCATCATCCGCTTCAGAATTCCCTGCAGGATCAGATGTGTGCGATCCCAGGGCTAAACAGGCCACCACCTTGCACATACTTACAGCAAAGAACTCTAGAGGAATAGGCGCTGGCAATTTCTCTTTAAATCTCTCATTAAATTCCTTGCCACCCAACAGCAAACCAAAAACCATCAGGCCGACGCCTAGGGAACACACGTTGAGGTTTTTAACATTCTGCAACACAGCAACTGTACTCTGTAACACAGTGAACACTGGAGGTTTATATCAAACTCCTGGGCTGGATGAATCAACACACTCGAGGTCCCCAGCCCAGACAGGCAGTCCACAGAGACAAGGGTGACAGAGGCTAGCAGGGCTGGGTGGAGAGAATGGAATGGGAAGCTTCTGTCCCCATTGCTCAAAAGGGTTCCGGAGTGGAGGGTGATCACAGCTGCGTGGCCAAGAGAACGCATGTAATCCCGCTGCACTGTGTATTTAGAAATAATGTGAACAAGGAGATAAGCTTTGTTACGGACTTTTAAAATATTTATTGAATCTGTGTGTATGCCTGGGTGTGTGTATTTGAACAACATGCATATGGGAGCCCACGAAGGTCAGAGGTAGTCATCGGATTTCCTGGCACTGGAGTGACAGTCATTTGTGAGGCACCACTGGGTGCTAGAAATCAAACCCAGGTCTTACGGAAGGGCAGAAAACTTAGAGGCATCTCTTCAGCCTAGCTCCTTGCTATGTATAGATTACCACAGTAAAAAGAATTCTAATGAGCCCCAACTTAAAAGTGTCGTGATTTGGGACACTTAGTATAAAATTCAGTGGTGGAGTGTAGATTTGGCATGCTCCAGGCCCTGGGTTCCATCCTTAACACACTAGCTGAAAGATTTTAGGATGAATCAGTTCTCCTTAGGTCTTCTACAGATTAGGAGGTTTTTATTTTACCTCATCAAACAATTTTATACTCATAATTCTTATCCAACAGCATTATAGGTTTATTATTGTTTTGTTTGAGACAAACGATCACAATAGAGTCCACACTGACCTTGAACTCACAGTCCTCTAGAGTGTCAGTATAGGTGTGCTCTACCATGCAAGGAATATGGTGTTTCTGATATGTTGCTATCTGAATGTAGCTCATATATAATCCAGAAAGAAAGAAAGAAAGAAAGAAAGAAAAAGACCCTGGGGCTGACTTGTAAACATCATGAAAGAATCAGAGTGAACACCGCAGAATACTTCAGAGGTAGAAACACAGCAAAGCTTTAGAAATCTGACTTAGAAATTGTCATGAGAAGTTGATGGTGAAGCCATGAAGGCTTTGGAGCCACAGAATGAGGTTTAGAAAGAAGCCCAGGAGAGGAAGAGAAGAAAACCACTTAGTTATGTCTTAGGGCTATGGTCTGGATACCCCAAATCTAATCATTTCGTCGGACACCCAACAGAGCAGAGAGGCCAGCACACCTGGGCTGCACAGCCAGGGAGGGGCGCACGCAGGCGCAGGCTGCACGCTCTCTGACACAAGTCATTTTGAAATCTCAGAGAATGAGGTGTATTTCCACCTATCACAAGAAAGTAATAACTTATGGGATAGATATTTTTACAGTTTGATCTCAGTATTATCAACTGAACATTCAAATTTAAGTGTCACCACCTCAAAATGACTGTCCCAGAACCCTAATCTAAAGGTGTCTGTCTGTTTCCCTTCTTATAGCATTTACTATACTTGTAATGAACTGAACACTTGTACAACTCATGAGTACCACAACTATTTTCCCATTGGACAGTCAGCTCCAAGGTCAAGGCCGTGTCTGTTCAGCTCAGCATCGTGCCTAGAGAGGGGCTCGGCACATAAAGGTCTGCAGTGGTCAGAGCTGAGCATCTGAAAATGTCCTTGTAGTATTCAACTGGCTAGAATTACTGTAGGGGCCATTCAGAAATGCATTTTTTTCTTGGATTCTAAACATACAGGTGTTTTAGTAGTAGCTGTTTTGTTTTTAAGTACACCCCACCTCTGTGTGTGTGTGTGTTCGTGTGTTCATGTTTGTGTGTGCCCATTGAAGCCACAAGAGGGCGCTGGATCTCCTGGAGCTGGAGATAGAGGCGGTTCTGCCACCTGATGTGCTAGGTGTTGAACCCTGGTACTCTGCAACAACAGCAAGAGCTCTTAAAAGCTGAGGCGTCTTTCCAGGCCCCATTCAGGATTTGTGGAAGTATATTATTAATGATTTTGCCTTACTTAGTTTTGTCTGCTTGAATAAGCAGTCTTTCAAAGAGATGTACGTTCCTATTATGTCTTTTATTTGCTTGTTTTTTGAGACGGTCTCACTCTGTAGCCCTGGCTAGCCAGGAAGTCACCATGTAGAGCAGGCTTGCCTCAAACTCACGGAAATCTGCCTGCTTCTGCCTTCTAAGTGCTGAGATTAAAAGCATATAGCACCACACCCAGTTTCTTATCATATCTGGAAGTTATTTATTAGTATTCACTGCGCCCCCCTACCCCCCGCAACAACATAATTTGCTCTTAAAAGCTATCTGTCTCTGCCCCTGATTAGATTGACCGTTGCAGCCACTGACAGGGACCTAAGAACCAATTCCTTCGGAATCAGTTAGAATCTCATGTCCACAACATGAACGACAGGGTTTAACCATGGTTGCCTTCCCAGAAAGCCTTAGAATAACTAAGTCTTCTCCATTGAAGCCTTGAAAGAGAAAGATACGTAGAGGCGAGCAGGGGTTGTGGGTGGGGAGTCAGTCCCAGCCAGCGAGGAGCCTCTTACTTACATACACCACTGAAAAGATCCCACTGTACCGCTTTGTTTTGACCCCAAACAGGTATTTCAACATGGAGGTGAACACGTGGACAGCGGCCGCAGTGGTAAAGCCTCGCACCAACGGCTCCGTGAGGTATATGGCCACAAATCCAAACCTACAGACACCTAGGCAAAACTAGTTTTTTTTTTTTAAACAAACAAACAAACAAAAAACGACAGAGAAATGAACAAACGGCACAATGAGTAAAGAAATAACAACCAACAGAAAATGTGTGCATTTCTCCAAGCCATTTCCTAACCCTGTAGACTTGTGGCAGCTAACAGATCACTGGTTATAAAGAACACGAGTCCCTCAGAACCTTGACCATGCTTACACCCTGCTGGGAGGGGCTCGTTCCTGTGCATTATGCTTCATACACATGCCGTTGCCTCCAAGCCCCTAAGGGAGGCCTCTTCCCCAAACCACCACCCACTCCTTCAAGCTTGTTTTGCTTTCAGAACACTCAAGGGAAGCTCGCTAGGCGTTCTTAGTGGTAGCTAAGGCACCCAGTGAGCAGATATTTCAAGCATCCCCAGCTCTGGAGGTTTGCTGACTCTGCCTACACACAGTGAGACCAGCCAAGAGAATTCAATAGGCGTTTCATAGATGAACAGACAGAGTTCATCTCCTGACGCTGGAGTCTCACCTGAATGATTCCTGAAAGTAAGGTAACAGACATGGCGACTTTCACTCTTAGTGCATCTCTGGCTTCCGTCCCGTTGGTTGCATTTACTCCTCCCGGGATGACAATATCATCTGGTACTAACCGGACAGCCACACCTCCAATCATCAAGCTGATAACAGCAAAAGGACCTGAAACAGAGATGCAGGCATGAACTCTGCTCAGAAGCTTGAGGAATGAAGCCACTAGCTCCCATGTGGTCCACAGGAATGATCTGTGCTTAGGGGCCTATAAATTAACTTTAGCCAAAAGAATGAAGCAGTAGAGACCCCGAGTGACTTCTGAGATCTGCATGCTCACCGATAAGCACCAGAGAAAACAGGAACATGAGGTGTGCGGGCTTGTCTCTTCAACAGAAGGGATGTGTATACCTGTTTCCTACCCAGAAGGTTAGGTGTGGATGTTGTTAACACCCTGGTAATATGTGCTGTGTAGGGCTGGGGCACATCCAAATCCCCTGAAATGTCACACTTACCCAAAAGTCTAGACTTTTATCTTGAACTTTGCTTCTTAGTCAGTAGAGAGATGTCACATGTACTGTGTAGCCTGGTGACCTCTATGCTATCTATATGACTGAGAACTTACCTGATCCTAGGCACCTAAGCTATAGAACCTGTCTTCATGGTAGAGGACACATGTACTTTGCACAAGAGTTTTGATGTAGTCACTCCTTAATCTTTATTGTACACACAGAGTTGTTAATTAATAATTATTACCAAATTGCACTGCACTTATTAAATATGTCTAAAGTAAACTTCCCAGTGTTAGTCTCTAGAAATTTGACCTGGCCTTAGCCATGCTGAACCAGATTTCTCCCTGGTCCCAAGTGCATCGTTTTTTTCTGCATGCTGGCTGTAGCGTTTGCAGGGACCTCCACGGCAATGCTGCAGGTTTGGGAATGGCTCAGCTTGTAATGTGTCTGCACTGCCAGCTTGAGGACCTGAGTTAGGATATACAGTGGCCACATAGGACCTTGCTTGTCTGGAACCCCAGTGCTGGGGGAGAGATGGTAAAGATAAGTGGATCCATCATACACTCACTCATCAGCTAGTCTAGCCTAGCCAGTCAGCATGCTCTGGGTCAGTGAGGGACTTTGCCTCATGATATGAGGTAGAGAGTAACAGCAGGCTCGCATGAGCACATGCACGCACATGCATGCGCGCATGCGCAGACACACACACACACACACACACACACACACACACACACACACACTATATGAGAGAAAGAAGTGGGCATTTGCCTCATCGCTCATGCATATCAATCACAGGGCTACTCATGGGAGTCAGGTCTTTCCTTCTAGTGGGTCACAGGGATTGAACTCAAGTCATCAGTTATATGCAGGGATATGTATGTATATCAGTCACATGTAGGGATGATCTCTTATGCACTGTATGGAAGCATCACCTGTCAATAAAAAGCTGATGGCCTATTAGCAAAAGGCAGGAAGTAGACGGTGGGAGTTCTGGTGGAGAGATTGGAACTCTGGGAGACGGTAAGAGGAAAGAGATCCCCCCCTCACTTGGAGGAAGTTGGATGTTCATGCGAAACTGAGGGTTTTTCTTGAATCCTATTTATTTAAAAAATTTTAAATTTATATTTTTAAAAGTGATATGCAATATAAGCTTCTAAAGTTGGGTGGCATTTGTTACCAAGCAATAGATATCTGAAATACTGTACCAGTTTGCAGCCGATAGCCTCACAAAGCTCTGATATAGTTAAATTCACATGCATCTGTTCCTAGATGCACTGCAGAGAGAACATGTAGAACTTGGGACTTAAAGTATAATGAAGATACATGTACACACAATGTGATTAGAAACCCTGAATATCACTATTAAAACAAGAAGGAAAACCAGACACAAGCCAAGTGTATTATAAAATAAAGCATTAACCTCATTTTACAGCTTTCAACAATCACTCTTTTATGCAAGAAAATTGCCCATTTAATTAACTCAAGATTATAAGAAAGCTATTAGTTTTAGAAATCTTGGAGAAGTGAGAGAGGGAATAAGAAGAGGGGGAAGAAGAGGGAACACACATGTGCTTTTCCGTTGATGGAGAATGAACCCGTGTTCAGTCACATACATCCTCGGCTGAGTGCAGTAGCATTTTTCAAACAACTCACAGGTACACAGTCAGAAAAGGCTTATTAAGCAATAACAACAAGCACATCGCAAAGTTTGGAAGGAGAGTTTTAGGCTAGGTTTTCCAGTATGAGTCTTTACCTATCGATATGTGTCTTGAGGTTCCGAAGAAACAGTACATGATAACGGGGTAGAACGACGAGTACAGGCCGAACACCGGGGGCACCGCTGCCAGCATTGCGAAGGCTAAGCCTGCGGGGTCGGAGAGCAGAGATGGGCACAGTGGGTGAGTAAACAGGCGTGTGCGCTCCTTTTTACCCCTTGGTTTCTGATGAACAGGTGGTACCCTCCTTATTGTAACTGTGTGTGTCTGGCCTGCCTTCCCTTCTGCCTCAACCCCACAAACAATCTGGTGTCTACGTAATCCAGGCTGCAGCAATAATGTTGGCTGACACTGATTGTAAACTTGGTAGGATCTAGACTCACTGAAGAGAAACCTCTGTGAGGGACTAGTTATGTGGATGAGGTGGGAAAACCATTCTAAAGGTGGGTTGTACCATTCCCTGGGGGTTAAGCCCTGGACTTATAGAAAAGGAAGCCAGCTAAGCAGCAGCGCTCATCTCTCTCTGCTTCCTGACTGTAGATGGAATGTGACCGGCTGCCTCCCGCTGTGGCTATGCTTTTCCCGCCATGACAGACATTGCGCTGGACCTGGGCCAACATGAAACCTCCTTGAGGTACTTTTGTCCAATATTTTGTCACAACAGTGAGGCAAGTAACTAAGCCAGGTGGTTTGCCTTGTCATCTCCTGTTTGCATGGATGAAGTTTTTTTTGCCTTCTGTCACACCTAAGAGTAGAAAGATGTCCCTTGACAGGTACAGTCTGGTCCTGATGGTGCTGTCTCTAACGGCATGTTTGAGGATTCCCGAAAGACCCCTTTGGTATCAGCATCCATCATGGTACCATCTCCTGGCTTACGCACTCCCCTCTACCAGACGCCCAGGCTTCTTCACTTGTCTCACGTCAGATGCTATGGTCTCCCCGACTCCTCTGCTGCCATCTGATCGTTCTGTATGCAGCCTTGAACAAGTATCTTCCAAGTGAGCCAAGCCTGCCTGGTTCACTTCCAGGTTTGCAGTTTTCCAAACAAAATAACTGATACTTTATTCCAAGAGTTTTTAAAAGTGCAGGTCACCCCCCTTTAGGGTGCCGTGGCTAAAATTCCTCCCCTTCGGGAGAGACATGAGTAATATCTACTTCCTTCTAAGATCCCAACAACATGATTTAACCAAAACACATTCGGAGGAAGCAGTGAGCTTATCAGGGTTACTTACAGAGCAGTGGGCGAGGGTTGCAGGCGATGGTGAAGCAGCCGCACTGTAAGCTGTGCACCTGGCAAGGCTAATGGCTTACCCATCTCTATCAATCTTCCTAGTGTTGTGGTGAGCCCCACCTATAAAATTACCTTGTTGCTACTGTATAGCTGTCATTTTGCCACTGCTATGAATCGTAATATAAATATCTGACATGCAGGATACCTGACACACAGTCTCCAAAGGGGTCGAGGCCCACAGGTTGAGAACCGATACTCTAGCTTCTCCCGGGGACTCCCGAGCCATGTGCCAGTGGGGCAGACTTGCATAAGCTGAGTAGGAGAGGTAGCCAGAGATGCAGGCGAAGGTCCTATGACACTCCCTGATCCCTCGTTCCAACTGTGAGCGACAGTGAGCAAGCCTGGTTGTGTAGGTCTTAGGTACGCAGGCCCAGCTAGACTCCTGAAGATGGGTGCAGTTTGGCTAGAGGGCAGTCTTGCACAGCAGGGGCCCTCTCTTCATTCCACAGCCCCCCTCCCCCCCTCCCCCGACAGTTCCTGACAGTCCCCGACAGCCTTTACCTGCCAACTTCTCCTGCTTTTTAAAAATGGACTTTCTCGGAGCAGTTTTAAGCTCACAATAGATGAACTGGACCGTATAAAGAGGTCCTATATCCTTCCTGTCCCCTCACATGCTGTCCCCACTATCAGTGCTCACACATCACAGTGGCCCATTTGCCACAAAAGATGAACCTGCAATGAGACATTGCTAACCTCCATGGCTTGGGCTCCCTCTGATGTTGTGTGTCCTGTGTGCACCTACCATTACAGAATGATACTGAATAGTCCCCCGTGGCCCCCAGCCCTCTACATTTTACCTTCCTGTACCTTCCTCCTCACAAACCCCTAGACACCACTGATCCTTTTACTGTCTCCAGTGCATTTCTCAGAGCATTATGTGATTGGGACTACATACTACATGCCTTTCAGATCTACATTTCTCACTTAAAGATGCACATTCATGTTTCTCCTATGCCTCTCCATGCATAGCGAGCTCATTTGTTTTTTAATGGTGAGTAGTATTCCATCTTCTGGATGTACCTTAGTTGGTGTTTTTTTGTTTGTTTGTTTTGTCTTGTTTTTAACTATTAACCTATTCAGAGACATCTTGCTTTCAAGGTTTGGCCATTATGAAAAAAACTATGTGGATATGTGGTTTGCCTCCTTCCTTCCTTCCTTCCTTCCTTCCTTCCTTCCTTCCTTCCTTCCTTCCTTCCTTCCTTCCTTCCTTCGCCAGTCTATTTTTAAAAGCTGTTAGGCTATTTTTCACTCAAGAATTAGGGGGTAGTTTCTATAAAACCCATGGGCGATAGATAGTCTGTGCTCTGAACAGTAGCTCTTGCACCTGCTCAATCGTTTTAGGTCGAAAGGAAATGTGTAAGGTGTCACTTGTTTCTGGGAAATTTGCATTCCACACTGTGCATCTGTATTCTCTCCCTCCTACACTTGGCTGGAGTGACGCATGGCAGGATGATGGCAGCTCTTTGCCATCACTCTCAGCCTTCTGGATCCCTCCACTCTTTATCCTCAGCCTTGAGATCTCAGGGGGATTCCTAGGACAATCTGGAAAATGCATCTCTGTATTTTAATGCTCTGAAGGAAAACAAAGCGCAAATGAAAAGTCAGAAAGCATCCCTGCTTCATATGCAGTGATGCAATCACTCTAGTCCTGGCCCTTCAAAACGTTATTTCTAGCAAAGAAAAGCATGTGCACCACCTAGAGATCCGAGTGGCATGCCCTGCTCCCTGCTGCCTGCCGTCTCCTCCTGGTGTCATCTCCAGGAGCAGTCACCCAGTACTGCTGTTGTCTTTCTGCTTTCCTGTGCCATTTCCTCTGGCACACTCTAGAGACACTGTTACCACGCTGGCATGGGGTCAGAGGTCAGCAAGCTGCTAGCATCCTGCAACACACAGCAGTCCCTGCAGCAAAGATGGAAATGACACTGGACTGAGAGACTCAGTAGATAATGAGTCAGTGCCCAGTGTTCTGCAATGTGGGTTGACAAATTCCAGTTGTCTGTTGTGGTAGTCATTTCCTAATTTAACCATTTTGAATAAAAATCCATTGACGTTCTAGTTTTTCAGCTTCTCATTGTACAATAACAAGCTTTTTTTTTTCTTTGTCACTAAGGTTTGTTTTCTTCCATCCATCCCTGGTGTTCAGATAGCTTACTACGTGTGCCTGACTTTAAATTGCTTTTCCTTTAGTCTGATTCCTAGCAGAATTCCTCTCTGTAGTCTAGGGAGGCCATTAACATATAATTTTCCTGCCTCAGCCTCAGGGGTTACAGGCCTGTACCACCAGGCCGGGCTAACCCCCACCCCCCGCCTCTCTCTGTCTCTCTCTGTCTCTCTCTGTCTGTCTGTCTCTCTCTCTCAAAAACAAAAACAAAAACAAAAAAACCCCCACGTATTATGTATACAGTGTTCAAGGCCAGAAGAGGGCATCAGATCTCATTATGGATGGTTGTGAGCCACCATGTGGTTGCTGGGAATTGAACTCAGGACCTCTGGAAGAGCATCCAGTGTTCTTAACTGCTGAGCCATCTCTCCAGCCCCCTCTGTCTTTCTTAAAGCTTCATGAAAAATATCCTTTCATTTGTTGATGAGTTTTCTTCGGGGGGGGGGGGCAACTCAGTGTCTGGCCAGCATCCTGACTGTCACTTCTGATTGTCACCATATGCTCCTGCAATCCTAGTATCCTGCCTTCCTCCAGCCCCTTGACCGAAGTCAGCTCTTTTCTGGACCACACCCTGACTCGAGCTGTCCCTTCTCTCTCTCCTACACACGCATCCCCCCCTCTCTCTGTTCAATTCTTCTCTACTCCAACCCCTTCCTATTTTGGTGTCTTCCTTTTCTTGTGTGATCCACTAATCCTTTAATTACAGTTGCTTGTATTAATGCATGTTGAATCCACTTTCTCAAACAACTTTTCAATACTTCTTTACATGAACTAGCTCCTCTATAATGTTCCGGTGCCATGTCTTTTCCTTTATGATGTTTACGGTTTAAAAATGTGTATATGCCCTTTTGTATTTTTGAGTCAGGGTTTCACAGTGTAGCATTGGCTGACCCATAACTTGATATGTAGACCAAGTTGGCTTGGAAATCACAGTAATCCACCTGTGTTAGGATTAAGGGCATGTACCTGCCATCATGCCTGGCTCACAAATTGATATTTTCTAACATTATTATATTACAGATAAACCCACAGGGTTGTAAAGGAAATTCAGCATACCATAATTGCTTTCAGTTATGTCATGGGCCTAGAAGCAAGAACTCTACTGCAACTATAGCAAAATGTTGACTGGGCAACTGACTGATCTTCAAATCAGTATAATCACTTCCTGCCGTGAATGATCCCAAGGCTTCTTAAAGATTAAATTTCTAAAAAAATAGTTTGGAAAGGTAAAAGCTACTAGAACAATATGACAGAACCCCAAACCAAACAGAACAAGCCATGTATCTGAAACTATGATGAACACGAGACAGATGGTTATTTGAGGGGATGAGAGCAAGACTAACAAACAATGAAACACACACACACACACACACACACACACACACACAGATGCGCACACACACACACACACATGCTTAGATAGAGACAGAGACAGAGAGACAGAGAAAAAGAGAGGACAGACATACAGTGAGACCAAGAGAAAGAGAGTGAGAGACATACAGACAAACACACAGAGAGACAGAGACAGAGAGACAGAGTGAGAGATGGACAGACAGACAGACAGACACACATAGAGACAGAGACAGAGAGACAGAGTGAGAGATGGACAGACAGACGGACAGACAGACCGACACACCATAACAAGAGAGCAATGGATTATACTAACCTTGGGGAAGCTGGAGCACCCCAGTGCTTATGCCAGAGACCAAGTCGCCTAGCACATACTCCTTGAATTTATATGCTGGCAGCCACTTAGTGATGGGCAGGAACATGTAAATGATGTTCCTTACTTTTTTAGGAGTACACCTAGGAAAACACAGATCCAGATCCAGCTGTCAGTGAGGAGCGTCTCTGTGGACCTCACACTAAGGGGTTTCTAGCAGTTAGCTCCAGGAGTGATAAGGAACAATCCACAATTAGCAGTTGAGATGCTACTAACCGGGGTGGGAGCAACAACAGAGAGGCTGAGCCACGCCCGGGTGACAATTGGGGGATGGGGGTAGGTGTTCTAGAGCTATGTGGAGAATTTGAGAACAGATACGTAAACCTTTACATAGATGTAAGGCGCAGTCGAAAACCAGTAAACATGGTATGGTATACCGGTTAGTTTAATTAACATAACATAACATAACAATCATCTGGGAAGAGAGTCTTAATGAGGAATTGTCTAGATTGGTCTACGAGCATATCTGTGGGAAGTGCCTTGACTGATAATTGTAGTATGACCCAGTCTTTTGTGGCACCATTGGCTAAGCCGGAGAGGAGCAGAGAGCTATCAGGGACCCACCCTGCGCTCCTGGCTGTGGATCTCAAGCTTGCGGTTCCTACCTTGACTGTCTGCAATAATGGAACTGTAAGCTAAAGAAACCCTTCTCTCCCTTACATTGTTTTTTGTCAGGGTGTTTTTATTACGGCAACAGAACTGAAACTAGGACCCACGGTGAAATACACGGTACTCACGTGACCAACCAAAACCCCATACCACCTGAACCACCGTGGGTGGATCTGCAGACTGGCAGTGCTTGCCATTCGCCATTCGTTCTTCCTCCCGCTTGCCAGAAAACCCTCCTTTTATACACGTGACCTTGCAACCCTCACACGAAACGCCACAGAGGAGGAAAGGGTTAAACGTACGTGAATGCCTGCTTCAGCTTATCTCCGATGGACTCTGTGACTTTGTCCTTGACGTGCAGCCTCTCCTGGAGGACAGGATGACTGAAGATAGGCCTTTCCACGTGGTACTTCTGGGTCTCTGCAGGGATTTCATTTTCTTCAGCATGATCCATGGTCTGCAGTTATTCACTGACGGCAGGAGACAAGCATTTCTGGATGGCCACTAAGGGAGAAAATAAAAAATCCCACTTTGGATGGTAAAAGCTGTCTCTGCCTCAGGATGTTCTAGGCTCTGAGGATTTCTTGGGAACCGCAGAACACATCCCATAATGTTGTGTAGTGTTGTGCTCACTTACAAATATAGAGAGCAAAAATAAATGAAAAAAAAAGCCATAAGCCTTATTTATTCCTCCTCAGAGCAATGAATAGGTAACGTGTAAATGTCAACAAGAGTTCGTGTTAAGTTTAATGACAGTCCTACAGTCCCTGTCTCTAGCTCTGCATTAGGGGGAAGTGTAAGTCAGGTGAACTCTGGCCAGCTAAACGTCAAACAAAAGGAAAGATGGTAAGATTGGTCCTTATGACCTCATGTCTTGTGGGGTATTTTAGTCTCTTTTTCTTTTTGATTTTTCGAGACAGGGTTTCTCTGTGTAGCCCTGGCTGTCCTGGAACTCACTTTGTAGACCAGGCTGGCCTTGAACTCAGAAATCCACCTGCCTCTGCCTCCTGAGTGCTGGGATTAAAGGCATGCGCCACCACACCTGGCTTTAGCCTCTTTCTTAAAGTTTCACTTGCTATCCTGACCAGAGCTGAGGCTTGTAACCCCATGGAGGAAGTCCTTGGTGACTTTTAACAGTAGTCCCAAGTTAAAACCATCAGGGCACTATGATATTGTTGTAAAGTTGACTATANTTGGAACAGTGTAGCAGATTGTTACCTTTCCTTTGATACATACTGAAAATTACTTGTATAAGTAAAATATTTTCAGAACAAAACCCAAAGAGGTTGTACTCATGGATGTATAAGAGATGTATAGGAGAATTACAGTAGTAATTAGAGAAATGCAAATACCTACTTGCATGTAATAAAAATACACATTGTACACACAAATGGAACAATGCATGCTAGCTAAAAGAAATAAAGTAGCTATTTACACATTGCTATCAAGAAATCTCAAGGACTTACTTTTTAAATAAAAAAAAAAAACGAGACATAACGGGCATTTATACATAATAAAAGTGAAAAGGTTTCAGGACCTGGGCAGCTGATGGAGAAAAATCAAATATTCAAGTCTAGCCTGGGCTACATAGTATCGGTCTAGCATGAGCTGCATGGAATGATCCAGCCTTTTAAAAAAACATAAAAATCATTCATAACAATGATAAAATTATAAACACGAAGACGAGAAGAGTGAAGAAGAGGAGAGTAAGACTGGAAAGGGCTGGTCAATTTTTAAACAGACTGCATCTGCAGTGTTTTAGGTCATGACAGACTGGTTCTGACCAATGAGCTGCGGTAGGAGGGTTGTGTCAGCCGGACTTTATACCATCAAACCCTTGGACAAAACAGCTTAAGGGAGGAATTACATTGTAAACTTTATATTTTCATTCCATTGTAGCAGAAGGGTATGGTAGAACAGAGTGGGTCACCTTATGGTAGCCAGGAAGAAGGGAGAAAAAGAATGGGGTGGGGGAAGATGGAGAGGGGAAGGGAGAGGAGAGGGACACTGAGTCCTTTGGAATCTTGTCTGGTGACCTGCTCCCTCGAGCCAGCCATCACTTCCTAAAGTCTCCAGCTAGGGATCAAATATCCACATGGAGGGAGATATCTCCTATTCCAACCATGATCTGTAAACAGTGTGCTCTCTGGACCCGAGCTTTCCAAGCTGGAGTCATGTCAAGATCACCTCCTAACACTGGCTGGTTTTAGTTTTCCAATCTTGGAATGTTTTTCTCTTTCTCTTCACATGTATACATGCATGTGTACATGCATGTGAGTGTGTGTGTGTGTGTGTGTGTGTGTGTGTGTGTGTAACTGGGACCTGGACTTCACCATCTAGGCTAGAGTGGCTGGCCAGTGAGCCCTGGGCATCTACTGTGGCTAACGTTCCAGCACTGGGATTATAGAACAAGGTACCTTGCCTGGCATCCTATATGGGTACTGGAGATTGAACTCAGGCCCCCATGCTTAAAATGGCAAGTACTTTGACAACAGAGATGCCTCCCCAAGCCTTGGAATTTGTTATTTTGTAAAGTTTACGGAGCGAGAACCATGTACAACCTCTTGTAGGACAACCTGTGACGTTATAATGTCCTGATGATTTTGCTTGTCCACTTGACAACCTGGGGAGAGGCAGTCTCAACTGAAGAACTGCCTCCATCGAAGTGACCCAGGGGCATGTCTGTCGAGCATTTTCTTCATTACAAATTGACATAGAATGGCCTGGGCTATAAAAACATGGTTGCTGGGGCTGGTGAGATGGCTCAGTGGTTAAGAGCACCGACTGCTCTTCCAAAGGTCCTGAGTTCAAATCCTAGCAACCACATGGTGGCTCACAACCATCCGTAACAAAAATCTGATGTTCTCTTCTGGAGTGTCTGAGGGCAGCTACAGTGTATACACATATAATAAATAAATAAATAGATCTAAAAAAAAAAAATGGTTGCTGAATGTAGGCCTGGAAGCAGCAGTCCTCCAGGGTGTCTGGTTCAGTTCCTGCTTCAGTTCCCACCTCCTGGTTCCTGCTTCCAGCTCTCGCCTGACTTCTCTTGATGATGGACTATAGAAACTTTAAGCTGAAGTTAACCCTCTCCCCGCTAGTTGCTTTTGGGTTTGATGTTTATCACAACAACAGACAACAAATAAAACAGAACCCACTCTAGTGGTTTATATCTGATGACTGGTACACAGGCTCAAAAATGCTTGTGGAATCCACGTGGGAGTTACTCGCTTCTGTGGGGCTTGGTCTCTGTCTTTATGTTTACTTTTAAATCACATTTTAAGGTGTGATTGAAGTGCAAAGACTGTGCACAGTTAAAAAACTTGAATTTAGGGTTAAGTATATACCCATGAAACTGTCCCCACAATCAGTAACAAACACACACCCATGACTTCTGGGAGCTTTCTCTCCCCATCTTTGTTATTTTGTGACAAGAACATTTAATTAGATCTACCTCCTTGTTAAGGTTGTGAATGTGTAATACCTCATTGTTAGCTGTGGGTACTGTGTGCTGTAGCTCTGAGTGACTTATTACTCCAGCATAGATGACACTGTGTTCCCTTTGACTAAAGCTTCCTCATTAATGCCCTCATTGGTCCCTGGCAATCCCCATTGAGCCTCTTCTGCTCCCTTATCTTAAATCAATATTTCCAGAGAGAACACTCTAAGAAGAGAATTTGACCATTGCTCAAAATGTCACTTAATCTTTTAAGGTGTGCATAGATTCTGTGTGTGAAGGAAGCTAGGGACCCACACAGGCAGGGAACACCGTCGTGGCGTTTTGAGGCTGAGTCGTTTTCTTGGGATTACAGGTATCAGAGGGGAGTAGTCTTAGGGCATCTGTGCTGGTTCGTTTCTTGACACAAACAAGTCACCTGGGGAAAGGGAGCCTCCACTGAAGAACTGTTTCCAACAGATTGGCTGGTGGGCAAGTCTGTGGGGCCTTGTTAAGTAACAGTAGATCCTGGTGCTCTCTCTTCGAGAACTCTGCTATAAACAGCTGCAGAGCATTCAGTGTGCAACATATTCCATGGCATGTTTAATTTATCCTTACAATGCTGCATCAAGGGTAAATATAAAATTCAAAGGGCTTAGAATATAGTCTTCATAATTCAGCAATTGTTATCTCAGTAGATAAGAAATCTGTATTTCAGGTGGAGCCTTGGGTGGTCTTGAACTCTTGGACTCAAGAAATCCTCCTGCCTTGGTCTGCCACGCAGCTGCTACTATAGGCTTGTGCCACGGTACGGCTCTTTATATTAGCATTTAATTACCTAGTTACATTTTGTTTTTTGACCTGCTCTATTTCACAAGGGCTGAGATACCGAAGTAGTCATTTAAATGATATATACTGAGTTTCTGTTTACGTGTTAGGTTGTAACATAGAACTTAGTTATACTTAGAGACCAGTAAATTATCATTCATTGCCTTAGGATATCTGCTGCAATAGGCTTGTGATATCCTGTGGGCCTGTGGGAAGTGATGAAGCACAGGGGAGAGCGGAAGTTTTGGGGATGAGGCCAAGAGATTGGTAAGGAAAAGAGCAAAAAAATCAAGGTTCAAGAAATGAGACTGAGTTTTATATATATATATATATATATATATATATATATATATATATATATAATGTGTTCCCTTTTTTTTATTATGCCCACTGAAAACAGTTGGAAACTTATCCTTCATTCATAAATTATGCATATTAAGTATATATTATAAATGTACATATATGCACAATATACCTATATATGGTCTATTTAAATGGCTGAAAAACCATTTTAGCAGCTTTCATTTCTATCTTAGTATTGTATTAAAGTCATTTTGCTATGTCATTAAAGTTTTTATAAACATAGATTCTAATAGGTATATGATATCTTCTAATATATTTACAATGATTTAAGTTAATTACTGCCTCCCCCAAAAAAAGGGGGGCTGGAGAGATGGCTCAGTGGGGAAGAACACTGACTGTTCTAGAGGTCGTGAGTTCAATTCCCAGCAACCACATGGTGGTTCATAACCATCTGTAATGAGATCCAATGCCCTCTTCTGGTGTGTCTGAAGACAGTGACAGTGTACTCATATACATAAAATAAATAAACTTTTAAAAAAAAGTTAATTACTCCCTTATCAATACTTCTTTGGGCTTCTTTCACTATTTTGCTATTACATATATATATATATATATATATATATATATATATATATATATATTAAACATTGTTGATATTAATTATAAGTCACACTTTATATGAGCACATAAAACAGACAGAACTAAAAAATATGGACAGTTTGTGTTGGTGGGGGCCTTGTGAAACACAATAATCAAAACCAGTTACAACCACTAGCTGTTAGGAAACTGCAGGCAAAGAGTCACAGCAGAATTGCCCACACAGGCAGATAAAGTGCCTCAGACTCTGATGCCATCAGGACAGCTGGGCTTGAATAAGGTTTGTCCCAGCTCACAGATGATGCTCTTATCCAGCCGCCTCCTCAAGTGTGCATTAGACTGATTACGACAACGTTTACCTGCCTTCATTTACATCACGTTAATTATGGGTATATGCTCCCACTTGTCGTGGTTTATTGTTTCTAAAGGAATGTGGTTAAAGCCAAGAAACTCTGGGCTCCAGGAAAATCTCACAAAGGATTAGCTCTGTGAGGAGCTACACAGGATGCTGAGACGGTAAGCACTGGAGGGCGGAACACTGAAGACATCAGTGGGAACCCTGCTCCTGTGGCTACAGAAGAGAGCAGGTGAGAAGGATCAGATCTGAGAGGGCCTGAGAGGCAGAATGCAGGTTCTGCTCTGAAGCCACAGTGCTTGCTGCTTACCCACACCCATGTCTCTTTGACCTCTCAGTCCCAGTGGTGACTCCTGATCAAAACCCCTCTCGGTGCTGGAGAGGTTGTGGAGAAAGAGGAACACTCCTCCATTGCTGGTGGGATTGCAAGCTTGTA
>NC_034591.1:16509109-16510915 GCF_900095145.1 Mus pahari
GAAGATGGCCTAATCGGCCATCACTGGGAAGAGAGGCCCCTTGGTCTTGCAAACTTTATATGACCCAGCACAAGGGAAGGCCTGGGCCAAGAAGTGGGAGTGGGTGGGTAGGGGAGCAGGGGGGGTATAGGGAACTTTCGGGATAGCATTTGAAATGTAAATAAAGAAAATAATAATAATAATAATAAAAAAACCCTCTCAGCTTTGTTGAAGAAATTGAATCCCTTTAAGCACAGATCAGTGATGACCACCTAAAACTGATATATTGCAAGACTTATCCTCCAACCAAGAATGCTAGAAATATCATTAATCTTAACAAGACAACCATAGAATCTCTGCAGGAAGGACCTGGTGAGTCACACTGGGGCTGAATTTAAATGTCAGATGCTTTAATAAAAAAAACAATCTTCCTCTTACGCTCTTGCCTCTTGCCTCTCTCTCCCCATTCCCTTCCCCCCTCTCTCCACATGGCCATGGTGGCCCCTACTTCTCTATTCTCTCCTTCTCTCTGCCTTTCTCTGCCTCTGCTACCCTCTTAACTCCCCTCCCCATGCCCTAAATAAACTCTATTCCATACTAAAAAAAAAAAAATTCTTCAAGTGACATTGGAAGGAGGGAGACCCTACTGGCTAGCCCAGGTGTTTCCCCACCGAGATAATAACATTTGGTCACCATAGCTTAGACTGGATAAAGCTGGATGCCTCATGAAGGAGCACAGGACAAAAAGGCAAGCGACTACACCCTCAGCTGTGGTTCTAGTCCCTGAAGTGACTGTGATTGTTAATTAGCTTCTTTTTATTGTTATTTGTTGTATTGGGGCTTGAATATTGGGCTTTGTACATGATTTTTATTTTGCCGTTTATTTTGAAGCCAGGTCTAGTTATATTGCCCAGGCTGGCCTTGAACTGGTGATCTTCCTACCTCAGCTTTCCAGGTAACTGGCTTCACCAGCCCTCATTCCAGACCAGCCTCTGGCAGGTTGGTTTTTGGTAATATAGGGTGGGATTTGGTGAGGTTGTGCTGTGTGTTTAGGTTTTTCTCTCTCTCTTTTCTTCTGGATGATAGATTGTAGCCCAGGTTAGCTCCAACCTCACTCTATAACAAGGATGACCTAGACTTTTGTATCCTTATGTCTCTGCCTCACCCCACCCCCCAGGAGATGATGCCTAGCTTGTGTGGTACCAGAGAACCAAATTCAGGGCTTCATGCCTGGTAGACAAGCACTCTTCCAGCTGAGATAGGACACTTCCCAAGCTCTCTATTCTTGATATTACATCTTAGCACTCACGCAACCACTATGACTGATTTCCCTATGGTGGTGTGTCTCTATAGATCCAGTTAGTTGGGAGAGTCAGCAGGAGATCCCGTGAACCTAGGAATTGGAGGCTAGCTCAGACAATACAGTGAGACTTCATTTCAGAAAACAGACTCTAGGATCCAGAACCATTGCTCTAAGCAGTAAAATTGTATATATTTAAAGTTTGTCAAATTTAGACTTTATCTATGCAGTAAAATTGTATATATTTAAAGTTTATCAAATTTAGACTTTATCTATGACTGCTCACCATGAAAAATGAATTTTCAAATGTATTTATGAACCCATATTTCCATTAAGTTACATCTCTATGTTTGGTTTTATTTATCTATATAACCAATTAGGTCAGTTCTTTCTTCCTAGTCTCTCTTCTGGATTTTTTTTTTTGGTTTTTCGAGACAGGATTTCTCTGTGTAGCCCTGGCTGTCCTGGAACTCACTCTGTAGACCAGGCTGGCCTCGAACTCAGAAATTCACCTGCCTCTGCCTCCC
>NC_034591.1:16511270-16536419 GCF_900095145.1 Mus pahari
ACTTGTATAAGTAAAATATTTTCAGAACAAAGCCTAAAGAGGTTGTACTCATGGATGTATAAGAGATGTATAGGAGAATTACAGTAGTAATTAGAGAAATGCAAACACCTACTTGCATGTAATAAAAATACACATTGTACACACAAATGGAACAATGCATGCTAGCCAAAGCAGGACACTGGTTGTCTTCTATTGTTTCCCACCCTATTGCCTTGAGGCAGAGTCTCTCCATTTTCACTGGGCTGGCTGACCAGTGAGCTCTCTGGCGCCACCTGTCTCTGACTCCTAATCTTGAGTCTGCAGGCACGCCCATCTTTTTGATGTGGGTGCTGGGATTCGAAGTCAGGTCTTCATTCTCGCAAAGAGAGTGTTGTATCCCAATGAGCCATGTCTCCAGTCCGTCACCATGCACCTTTGCACCTTTCAGACCTCCAGCTTTTAATGCCATTGATTCTAGTTTCCTCAGATTCAGCACTTGCTTCACGAGTTGTGGCTCTGTTATTTAAACAGTAGATTAATTAAAACAGCTTAGGGCCGGCAAGTGTGACGGCTTAGTGGGTGAGGGTATTTGCCTGAGTTTGACTCTAGACTCACAGCAGAAGGGAAGAACCGATTTCACTAAGTTGCTCTCGGATCTGTAGATGTGCTGTGGCATACGTGCCTCTAGCACCCCAATGTAATAATGAAGTTTAAATATTTTAAATTAATGTTCACATTTCATTGTTATACCTTTTTGAAATAGGCTTATTTAATTTTCACATTATCTGATTTCCCTCCTTGTTATTTTATCTATCTATCTATCTATCTATCTATCTATCTATCTATCTATCTATTTATTTTTTTAAGACAAGGTTTCTCTATGTAGCTCTGGTTATCCTAGAGCCCATTATATAGATCAGGCTGGCCTTGAATTTACAGAGATCCTCCTGCTTTTTCTTCCAAAGTGCTGGGGTTAAAGGTGTGTGCCTCATGTCTGGCCCTCTCTTGCTTTTTTATTTATTCAGTATTTGTAACACGTTTATCATCTTGTTCTTGTATTTTCACTTTTTCCCCTTGTGAGACAAGGCCTCTGTAGCCCAGTCTAGCCTCGAACTCTCTGTGCACCTGAGGAGGGCCTACAACTTATGATCTCGCCTCTACCTGTCAAGTGCTGGGAGCACAGGTGTGCTCCACTATATCAGTTTTATGTCGTGCTGGGTATGAAACCGAGGGCTTCGCACATCTTAGACAAGTGCTATGACAAAACACCTATATCCTTAACCCTTTGTATTGTTGTGTATCTGAGGCTGGCCTTGAACTCTTAACCATCCTCCTATAGTCTCTTGAGGGATGGAATTAAAGCTATATACTACTATGCCACCAGCCTTTCCAATTTTCCCCCAACAATTTGTTTTTTTAAATTCATTTTACATCCCAGTCACAGTCCCCACCCCCCTCTATTCCCAGTCTTGCCCTTACAAGTCCCTCCCCCCATGGCCTCCTCCCCTTTTCTCATCCATCCCCTTGGGTACCACTCCTCCCTGGGACATCTATTCCTCCAAGCACATCCTCACCTAGGCCCAACCAGGCAGGTCAGGTAGCAGGATGGGGATCCAATGGCGGGCAGGGAACAAAGACAGAGACAGGCCCCACTCTACTTGTTGCCTTTCCAATGTTTTAGCTTCTCTTTCCTTTTCCTTTTCATCCATCCTTCTTCCTTCCTTCCTCCCTCCCTCCTCCTCCTCCTCCTCTCCCCCCCCCCCCCCCCCCCCCCTTTTTTGAGAGCCTCTCTCTCTCTCTCTCTCTCTCTCTCTCTCTCTCTCTCTCTCTCTCTCTCTCCATAGCTTTGGCTATCCTAGAACTCACTATGTAGACCAGGCTGAGAAATTAAAGGCATGCACCACTGCATTTTAACTTTTCTTATGACTGCTCTCTTAGTGGATATTCTCTTAGAGCTGACTGGTTTTTCATATGGTGAACACATCTGAAATGAGAGGGAGAGTGGCTCTCTGGGAGTTCCTCTGTGCTTACGTTTTGGAAGCATCCCTGAACTGTGTCTTCCCTGCCAGGGTTCTGGAGGACTTACTGATTGTTGTGATTTAGCTGTCAAGCATTTCCTTTAGCAAAGACTTGTGTGTTGAAGCATTGGTTTTCAGCTGGCAGATCCAAACACTGGGATTTACAGTACTGAATTAATCAATGCGTTAATAAGTTGATAGATTCATAACTTGACTGTGTTAGTGGATATGTTATAAGCTACCTGCTGTAATTTTTCTAAGCCTTGGTGTTTATTGTTTTGATTTTGAGGTAGGGTCTGGTTATTCTGCCCAAGCTGAGTTTGAATTAAATCCTCTTGTTCCAATCTCTTGAGTAGTGGGATTCCTGGGGTGTGCCATGGTGCCCAACACCTGAGCCTGAGAAACAATGTCATCGCAGGACACATTCGTTGTGTTTGGGGGTTAGTTCTGCCACTTTTAACTCCACATCCTCCTCTGTACTTTGGCCCTGATTTTGGTGGAACATGTCCTCGGGCAGCTGTTGCAGGAAGTGCTGCTGGAAGTGGATGGTCTGCGCCTTTGAATGCCTGAATATATCCTCACTTCACCTTTAGTGATGATTTTCCTGGCAATAGATTTCTATGTACGATATCTTGCTCCCCAACAAAACTGAAAGAATTGATCCCACAGGATCCAATCCATTCCTGAGGGGCTCTCTGCCAGTCTTCAGTAGGCAAGTTTGGCTTTCCTGTTAGAAAGCTCCAAGAGTCTATGCCCCTGATGTTGAAACTTTTTATCTCTGGGGACCCAGTCATTTGATAGACCCCTGTTTACATTAAAACGCTAAGAAAAAAATAGTTATATCACCACCTCCTCTTCCATTTCCTTTATTCATCCCCTTGGATGTGTCCCACGCCCTCTGAAACTGATAATTACAATAAAGGAAAAGAGGCAATCAGCCTATGTGTCTGTCTATCTAATCTATCTATCTATCTATCTATCTATCTATCTATCTATCTATCTATCTATCTATCTATCTATCTATCTCTATCTATCTATCTATCTATCTATCTATCTATCTATCTATCTACATACAACCTGTTGAGTCCATTTTACTATAGGATTTTTCCCCCTGTAATTTCTTAGACAATTTCTTCCCCTTGATTTGTTTTCTCCTTCTGAAATTCTAGTAGATTGACAGGGTTGTTTTCTTTTTAGCCTCATTCTCGCATATTCTTGGTGTATTCTCCATCTCTTTGCTACACAACTTGAGAGAGTTGATTTTTTATTTGGTTGGAGAGATGGTAGAGATGGTAAAGGCATCTGCTGCTAAGCCCAAGGTTCAGGGCTGGAACCCACATGGTAAAAAGAGGGGATCAGCTCCTGCAGATTAAACCGCAGGAACCATGACCCGAATACTATGACCTGAATGTATGTGCACACACATACACATACAAAATAAATAGCAATGTAAGAACTTTTAAAAACTACTCTTTAGGCTAAGAAATATTTATTATTAGTAGTATTGCTACTACTCCTATATTACTAGATGGGGTCTTGCTATGTTGAGCAGGGGTAATAAAATGTAATTTTTTTTTGCTTTATTTTTTAGTTTCTTCTTAATAGTATTCTGTTTTGGCTGTTTGTAAGAAATATATTTTTAATTATTCTAATTCCTTCTGGTGGTCTTCTTCTTCTTCTTCTTCTTCTTCTTCTTCTTCTTCTTCTTCTTCTTCTTCTTCTTCTTCTTCTTCTTCTTCTTCTTCTTCTCCTTCTCCTTCTCCTTCTCCTTCTCCTTCTCCTTCTCCTTCTCCTTCTTCTTCCTTTTAAAGATTTATCTATTTATTATATGTAAGTACACTGTAGTTGTCTTCAGACATCCCAGAAGAGGACTTCAGATCTCATTGCAGATGGTTGTGAGCCACCATGTGGTTGCTGGGATTTGAACTCAGGACCTTTGGAAGTATAGTCAGTGCTCTTATCCACTGAGCCACCTCTCCAGCCCCATCATATTCTTCTTGATTCTACATTTTCTTTACAAGTTAAGGGTTTCATAAACTTTTTTTTTTTTTTAGCCTAACTCGGGATGCCCTCATCCACTGTCTGCTCTATACATACTCTAGAATTAGGCTTTTCACTGCCAAAAACAGAGAAGAGAAGGCATTGTGCAGAGTGGACCTTGTGGGCAGCTGGCTTCATGCTAGAGTCAGGAGGCGAGAGCCAGTCTTCACGACAGGCTTCCCCTTCTTTTCAGTGTCAGACACAGGAGTTTAATGTGTTTGACTCCTGTATTTGTGCATCCTATGCTCAACAGATCCAACCAACCACAGATAGAAAAGATGTGGATGACAACTGTGTCCTGAATAGGCTGACCTCCTCCTTATCATTTTCCCCAAACGACTTTCTCAATAACATTGTAGTATATATTATAAATAATTTCTAGATAACCACTTAAGGTGCACGGGAGGATGTGTGTTGATTATATACAAATACTTACAGAAGCAACTTGGGTATCTGTGGATTTTGGCAACTAAGGAGGGTACTAGATACAATCTCCCTGTAGGGTTCACACCCTTATGAGAAACTAGAGTTCACGACAACTAACTCACAAGAACTTTGATACTTTTTTTTGTTTTTTTGTTTTTTTTGCTTTCAGACACCCCCATTCATGCATGTTTTCTATCTCTGAAGGGTCCATGCTTACATTTTCTTTGTGTGTGTGTGTGTGTGTGTGTGTGTGTGTGTGTGTGTGTGTGTGTGTGTTTTCTTTGAGAATCTTGTGGTCATCCTTTAACTCTTTTTAAAAATATAATATCTTTTTTTTTTGTTTTGTTTTGTTTTTTTTCGAGACAGGGTTTCTCCGTGTATCCCTGGCTGTCCTGGAACTCACTCTGTAGACCAGGCTGGCCTCGAACTCAGAAATCCGCCTGCCTATGCCTCCCAAGTGCTGGGATTAAAGGTGTGCACCACCACACCAGGCAAAATATAATATCTTTAGTTTTTGAGATTTTTGTACATGCGTACGATATATTTTGACCATATTCATCCCATGTTCTTCCCTCTTATTTCTGTCGGATCCACCCCCTTGTGTGCTCTAGTGAATCTGTTTGTCTGTGTGTCTATCTATCTATCTATCTATCTATCTATCTATCTATCTATCTATCTATCTATCTATCTCTTTTATACTCACTGTGTTCAGTTTATGCTTATTACTCACGTGATGTGTGGGACCATCCAGAGGCACGTGCTTGCCCCCCCCCCCCGGAAGCCCGTGCTTTCCTTTAGCTAGTGCTAGGGTCTCATGACCCCTCCTGACTCATGCTGGAACACTGACTGGATGATCTTGTCTAGCAAAGATCAGCTGCTGTGAGTTCCTGAGTGAATTGGTCCAGTCATGTCCAGGGGACACTGTTCTGCCCCAGTCCTCCCTGACCTCTGACACTAGTTCTTGGTTCTGTTTGGTCACTTACCTCCTTCCAAACACCTCCCTACATCATTCTCTTCAAAGATTTCCCATTGTGCATAATTTTACAGCCATTTAAATGGAGTTCTGAGGGAGAGAACAACAAATGCCCGTGCTTGCTCGCTTACCCTTAGCCTTTGATTTATTGTTGCCTATTTTGCAATCTAAGCAGGTGTATGCTAACATTTATCAAATGTATTTTTTTTAATCATGGAATATGTACACATATAGGGAAGATTGGTAAGTGTTTACGTTAAATGGCAGGGGGTGAGGTGCTATGCTCTTTTTCTTTACCTTAATCTTCTAGCTTTTCCATAGTAGAAACTGTTGACTAGTTACATAATGACAGGTGTTAAGGGTCAGGACAGGAACAACAGATGGTTCTGTTTTCCTTTTACAGAATTCTGCAAATACAGGAGTCTTCAAGCATTTGACATTAAATTCAGGAGTAACATACAAAGACTACCAAGGATGCCAAAATTTCATGGTACAGCAAGTTGACAGTTGGGATGTAGGTGAGCCATCCGACTGAGTCAGTCACCTTCCACCTGCTAGAAGTCTTTCAGAGGAAAGCAGAGACGAAGGAAACAGGTATTGGTGAGGGTGCAAAGACCAGGGAAATCTTGCATATTGCTGGTGGGAAAGTAAGTTGGGCCATTTTAGGGAGCAGAATAAGGCCCCCCAAAAGCTATAGATAAGAACCACCATATACTCTAATAATCCTACTGACACAGTTTCCCAAAGCCATATGGATCATGTCATTTTAGTACTAATCATAAGAGGCAAGACATGGCAACAACCTGGCATCCATGAACAGATGAATGGACAAAGGAAATACCATGTGCCGCAGAATGGAATATTACCCTTCAAAGGGAAGGAGGTCTTGCCATTAGTGACAATTAAACAGGGACTAGTCGAGAAAAATTTTGTCATTTCTAATGTTTCACAGTATTTCATTATTTTGAATAAAAAATTAAAATGTAAAATAAAGATAATCTTAAGGAGCAAGACAAACTTTGTACAATCTAAACTCATTCAGTATACGGGAGGACAAATGCTTTACAGAACCTTGTGAATGTGCCCTTGAGGTTAGTAATCATGGGGCTTCCAATAAAGTTATGGTGACAAATCCATCTTTCTAGTGCCTTTGTTCGTCCCTTGATTCACTGTAAGCAGTTGGTAAAGAATCATGTACGAAATAGTGACACAACTTATGCTCAAAAGCATGACATCTTATGATTAGCAATAAGCTTATCAAATCAGTCCAGTCCTGGAGTTGTCTTTAATGGTGGCTGGAAGGGTGGAGGAGAGCAGGTCCTGTGGGTCTTAGGTTTCTGGTCTCAGAATCCTCTAGCTCAAGACATTCTCAAGAATTAACTCAGACCCTGGGATGGGCCATCTGGGTCCGATCAGGTGTATCTAGGTCACCAGGTCACCTATGGAGCTGCTGCTCCACACACTGTATGGAAGTCCACAAGGAACACAAAGGATCCTGAGTCCCAGGCACATTTTTACCAACACAGGTGGGATAGGAAGCTGTAGGATGAACCAAAGGGGGTGGGGCAGGGAAAGAAATTAAATATGGCTTCTTGCCACTTGCTCACCACCTCTTCCTTCCTCCCTAGCTCCTCAGCTCAAGTCTTTCATTCTTGTACCAACCTGACAGTCTACAATCTACACTTTTTTTTTTTGTATTCTAGGTAATTTAGGATATGAAGACAGGAGTAAAGAAAATGAAGATACAGAGTCACATTCTCATAAGTTATCTCTAAATCAAAGGATAAGTTTTCAAGAATGAGAATGACAGAAATGACAATGTAATGGCAAGAAGACCAGGTCCCCAGCACTAAGCAAGGTGAGCAACAGGCTCTTGTTTTCCTGACCTGGTCGGGAAATTCAATCGTCTCTGGCTACTTGAGAAAGGTGTGAGGATCGCTTTTTATCTGAGCCTGGACACAGAAACTCACATTTCAGCTACCGTCGAGGCGAGAGATCATCTTTATTCCTTGCTGACACCATCCTTCCCCACCACTCAATTGCTGAGCACTTCTCGGCGGTTTCAAGAGGCTATTAAACACTGGCATGGATACCCAGAGAAGAGATGCTATCATCTCCCAGGGCCTTTCAGAACAGCTGATCAACACAGATAGGCGAGAGTTTCACCCATCAAAGGAGATGGGAAGCTGAGAACGCAGCAAAGCATTGTGGGAGGAGAGAGGAGGCAAGGCCCAGTCCTGTGCCTGATACACCGAAGCCGGGGGCTGGACCACTGCTGAGAGATGCATGTGCATCATGTGAACCTTTGGTGAGTGTGGGGCTGCTGCTGGCTGTGTGTGATGGAAGTTTTGAGGACTTTGTTTCTGTCCACAAGGACAGGGTCTCAGGTCAGTTCTTGGTAATCTATTTCGACTGAACATTAGTCTTTCTTTCTTCAAGGAACCTTTCAAAACTAGAGATATCTAGGTTACAAAGCCAATGAGCTAAAAATATTTGCTTTAAAAATAAAGTTTTTATTTTAAGGTAAAATCCTAAGTAATATAAACACAATGGAAATCTCCACATGTGATTGAGCCACTGGTCCTGTACTGTCCTACTGTAACACACAGAATTGTGACTTACTAAGTGCACACGCCTACTTAGTGGATTAAAGCCATGGCCTTCTTGGATTCACTCATCCAGTAACTTCTACCCAGGCGATGCCAGCATTGACCCATGGCCACTTACTTGCCATTAAGAATAGGCTTAAGTCAAAGCTGATGGATCTAAAACTAATTAGCCTGATCCAGATCTAGATTAAAACCTTCCTTCCACATTGCAGTGTGTGGTCCTGGCCTACAGAAAATGTAAGGATTTCTTTGGTTTAGGCATGACCCTTTGCTGCCTACCTGACCTGCTCATAGGTATGTATTCCCAAGAGGGCTTTTACTCACCTAGGTCCAGCGTACAGCACAAGGGCAGGAGATGACCACCCAGCCAGAGCTCCAGGGACAGGACCACAGTAAACTGCCGAGGGCTGGAAAAGGGACGGTACGCCCTTCCCTACACAAAGAAGAATGGAAAAATCAACCTGTATTTTCTGGTTTGTTCTATGAAGGAAATTATACCCAGAATATTTTGTACTCTTCCCCCCACCCCTGCCATGCTTTTCTTAAAACACTGTTATTTGTGTGTGTATGTGTGTGTGTGTGTGTGTGTGTGTGTGTGATTTATATCATAGTATATACCTGGAAGTCAGAGGGAACTCCAGGAAGTTGATTCTCTTTTTTACCACATGAGTCCCAGGGATCAAATCTGGCTTGCAGGCCTGGGGCAAGCACCTTTACCCATTGCACGATCTCATCAGCCATTGACACTCATAATTAGCCCATTCCCTTCCAAGACATAGTTACTGTTATCACAGTGGTTTATATGGCTTATGATACTTATGTGATATATAAAAAACCCAAAAAGAATATTTTTCTTAAAGATGAATTGTGAGGGTGTTTGAGAGACAAGGTTCAGTGTGTGTGTGTGTGTGTGTGTGTGTGTGTGTGTGTGTTATAGTGTATCAAACTCAGAGCTTTATACTGGTTAAAGAAGAACATCTCTAGTTCCCCTTAGTTATTTTAAGCCAGAGTCTTCTAAATTGTCCAGGTTAGCCTCAAACTTGTGATAGTTGTGTCTCCTCTTACAGAGTAGCTGGGATTATAGACTTGAACTAGCAGGCCACTCAGTCATTCTGATATTATCAGGACAGAACTGTGTGTGAGAAACAGTTCCCTCAAATGGAGCATCAGTGCTGGGAACAAACCTTTCAGGGAGTGTTTTCTTATCCTCAAGGAAAGCAAGAAAAATAGAAAAATGAGAGAGTTGGTTGTGGTGTTGCACACTCGCAGTGCACAGGGGTTGGGGATGGCAGGACAATGAATTTAAGGCTTGCCTCAGTTACATAGTGAATTCAAGGCTAGTCTAGGGTACATGAGATTTGGTGAAGGTGGGATGCTTTTAACCTAAAAAGTGATCTTGCTTAATTACAAAATGTATGAGTCTTTTAAATCTCACAAATGACACAGTTGGTACACCTCATTCATAAAAGAGGTCCTACAGAGGCTAGGTTGTTCTATTTGATAGTACATTAACTCACATCCATTCAGACTGCTTATCTACATCCTGGCTTCATGTCTATTCCCCTCTATCTATTTGCTCCTGTTTGATGTTCCTTAACTTGGACACCGGGAGTTTTCTGGAAGCTATGCCACACTTTGAACGCATGCAGTTTCTTAGAGATGAAACCCTGAGCATTGCTAGACTTTGAGAAAGGTTTGTCACCACTAGCTTTCAAGGGTGACTCTGGTGTTTACAGAGAACATAGCTCAGTAGAGTGCTTGCTCAGCATGCGGGAATCTCCCTGTTTGATCCCCAAAGCTGCATATGCTGATCATGGTGGCATACCCCTGACATCCTAGTATTTGGGAAGTATAAGCAGGTGATACTTGGCTATGTAGTCGGAAACCAGTCTGGGCTACATGAAACCGTGTCTCAAAAAAAATAAAAGAAAACATTTCATGAAATCAGAACTTAGACAAAAATATAGTGTAGAGAGCCTGAAAGATTAACTGTATCCATTTTGACTTTGTTTCAAGAGTTCACTAGTCAGAAAGAAAACAAAGCCAAGCAAAGGAAGAGCATAATTTCCTCAAGTGGCCTATCGATGTCAACTGTCTTGATGGCAATGTAAACACCAGAGTATGTCCTAGACAACTGTTTTCTTTGGGACCATTGACATGTGCAAGGACAGCAGAGTTATTACAGGATACATTAGAATACCCAGAAGGCACTGCAAATGAGCTGAACATTGACTTGGACTGTCAGTCAAATTTGCTCGGCAAACTTGCATCTATGCCTTTCCATTCAGCTAAGGGGGGGGGGGGTTGCAGTCTTCCTTCTTCAGCTCTTAGCAAAGTGTCTATGCACAAGAAGACACTGAAGTACTTGGATTGAGCCGATTCTTTTGGTATCACTCATAAATTAATGAGGACCATGTAATTCTGTCTAGTTTCAGAGTAGTTAAGGAGAGAAAAAGGCAGTTCTCGGCGACAGAATGGGGCTCCCGGTGTTACGTAACAGACCAGAAAGCTGTCCAGCAGTGCACTTAACGTATCAGCCTTACCTAGGAATTCTTTACCCTTAAGTTTCTTTCTGTTGCAAACTGGTTTGACTTTCATTTCCTCTCCTTGCTAAGGTATTCTGATACAAGGCAATTCTCTGCTCCCACGCTTAGAAGTATGGGCTGGTGGAAGTGCATTTTAACCAGGGCTACAGTTCAGTGTGGGAGCTTGCTTGGGCTAGGTCTTGAGTTTTGGTCCCTGGCACTCCCCATAGTCCAGAAATTCAAATTTTATTTTAGTTTTTAAAAAATGTTTAGACTTCCTATTGCGTATCTCAGATTTGCCTTCATTTTCATGCCTTGCTGTGCATTTAACTTACAGTACCTTGGGCCATGGGGCTCATGCATCCCACGATAGCAATGAGCAAAGCCCAACACGTTAGTAGGTGTTAATGTCAAGTCATAATGTCAAATATTGGACATTGTGAAACAGCTGAATCTTCCCCCCAAATTGCCATTTTTGGTTGTTGTTGACTTTACATTATTACTACTAATATTAGTATTATTATTGTTAGTTCTAGTTCTAGCGGTACCACAAGCCTCCTCACAGAATGCATCTCCCCCTTCCCTCTTCATGTCGGACCAGGGCCAGCAGATCCTGGCAGTTTTTCTATCTTAGCATGCTAAGTTCACCAAGCTCGTGTCCTGGGCAGAGATTGGCCCATGGGCAAGCTAAAGGAGGCAGAGTTACCACCAGTTAAGTTTGTTGAACACTAAGGGCTTCTACCAACTACAAACACTGCTGAAACACTACACTAGAGCACCTGCCATCTAAGGGATTTGGTGAGCATAGGATTTTTGGGCCAAAGACCAACACCATATTTCAGGGCAGGAAAGTGCACCGCAATCCACTTTACTAATTGCGAAGTGGAAAACAGAGTTCATGCTTTATTGAGTATTTAGCAGGGGGGCTATTCCTGGACCCTAGGAACCCAGAATATACAGGTGCTAGCAGAGTCCACCCGACTAAACTGGAGGCAGATGCTCTCCAGAGTGGATACAAACAAGCTAGAGCTAAGAGGGTCCCTGGACAAGGCCAGCTCAGGGCACACGGGAAATGATGAAATCAAGGAAATGATGAACATCAAAGAAACCTCAAGAGGTCCCTCCAATCAAAGCATCCCCAAAGATCTGAGAGGGGAAACGGGTCTGGGGAAGTTTGTTGGATGAAAGCGCTTCTTGATAATCTTACCCTACAGGGTTTGGGACCAGGATGCTGAATACAGGTAGTCAGGTCATTAGTAGGAGAAGAGAGCAAGAATCAGGCAGCGTGATAGACCCACAGGAGAGGAGGTGACAGTCAGAGCCCAGGGTCTGGTGGGCCGGAGGTCCCTTTCAGAGCACCCGGGACCCTGGCCACGTACTCACCGGCCACCAGCGCTGCCCGGGGCTGCGCTGGGCGGAGCCGCCACTGCAGTGAACTCCACTTCACTGTCCCGGTGCGAGCTCTCGGAGGAGGTGCGGGTAGCCCAGTGGGTGGTGGAGCTGTAACTCGAGACCGCCCCGCCTCGGAGCTCGGAGCTCGGGATTCCGGCTTCCCTGATCTCCACGGGTCTCCTCTCAAACACCTAGAACTTTCTAAGATGCACTGGGAAAACTGTATTTGGGTACAAGTACCTGCAAGGACACGGGTGACTGGGCTGACAGCTCTCATGCGATCGTGGCTGGCGAGTTTGTCAGTGTAGAATTTGAATAGTTTTCTTTGGGTAGGCTGAAGGAGCATTTAATAGAAAGTGTGGTTTGGTATTATGTAAATGAAAAAAGTTAATCATTAGCTGACTCGGGCATCAGACAATTATACATTTTAGGAAACGCTGAATGACAAGGTGTTTTTCTTTAAGCTTTGAGCAGCAGGTGGTTCTTTTGCAGGCATTGAAGTTAGAATTCACAAAGTGCTGTTGCAGATTACCATGTTATTTGGTACAAAGAAAGAGGGCGAAGAGAACAGAGGAGTGAAAGAACAAGGAGGGAGATAGAAATGCTCTGTTTAACTCCCAACAGCTAGGATTTGCGAGCCCTGGCTAATGCCAGCATCCACAAGGTGAGGGGTGGAACCGATTTCAATGCACAGCCAGCCAGCTCTGCTTGTATGGCTTAGCAAGGCTTACGATTGGTTCATCAGAAATGCTTCCTTTTTGATTTGTTCATTCTGGGGTCGCAAGATGTAGTGTCATATGACTGATTGTGGCGCCCCCTTAAGCTGAAAGCATCAGTTGCTGTTGCTGCTCACAGGAAAACCAGTCTGACTGGTCAAGGCCTGGGGTGACATTGCCTGGGTTCCTGTATGCAAGGAAGGGCTACAGATTCCTGTTTCACAGGAGGGCGCTCTGTTCATGTGCACCAGGGAGACAGGCCGCCTGCTATTGGGCGTACTGGAATCTGGGCATGTGGCCTTTGGCTACCTCGGAACAAGTGCTTGTGGGGAGGTTTTCCAAGGAGAAACTGGCTGTCTTGCTGTCAGTTATTTGGAACTCGGCCGTTGTCATTTTAAGTTTGCCTTGTCTCACATATTGGCCCCTTAGCTTAATTCTTCTTAGGCTGTAAGTGTACCTGCAGCACCCGTGGACCTAGTTAACGATTCAGTATTTGTATTCAGTAGATCTGGAGTGGAGCCTTGACCTGAGCATTTCTACCCTCACCCCACAAGTATCCAGGCTGCTCGAGAGCCACACTTGTGTAAGAACCGTTGTGTATGGATAGATTAAACATTACTGCTGGGGCAGCACCCGGAACCCTAAAGTAATTATCAAGTGACACCTTTCACCCTAATACGGGTGTTTACTTGGCTCAGAGATGTTTATAGTTCGAGTTTCAGGTGCTGTGCCCACCCATCTTTATTTACTTATGCATGCATTTATATTTTAATTCTTTTGTGTTTGGTTTTGAGACAGGGTTTCTCTGTGTAGCCTTGGATGTCCTGAACTTGCTCTGTAGACCAGGCTGGCCTCGAATTCACAGAGATCCATCTGCCTCTGCCTCCTGAGTCCTGGGATGAAAGGCATGCGCTACCACTGCATGGCAGTGCTTGTATCATTATTTAGTTTTTATTTTCATTTTTTATTAAATAAAATTTATTTTAAAATATACAAGTCAGTATTGACATTTTAAGTCATCAAAATAATTTATAATAGTTAAATGCCTCTTAAATACAGATGATATCTTCTGAAGCTAAAAGTAATATATGCACTCAACCAGTTTTTAAAATCTATTTGGAACATTAAACATGATAGAAGTAGAAAAAAAAATCTCTTATGAAGTCCTTTATGAAAGGAAATTGTAAAAAGTTCCTGATGAGACAGAAACCATTCTGTCTCCAAGGGAGAATACGCAGCATAACCGTGGCTTCATAGAATGAGTTCGGTAGTGTTCCTTCTGTTTCTACTTTGTGGAATAGTTTGAAGAGTATTGGTATTAGGCCTTCTTTGAAGGTCTGATAGAATTCTGCACTAAATCTATCTGGCCCTGGGCTTTTTTTTTTTTTTTTGGTCGGGAGTTTTTTAATGACTGCTTCTATTTCTTAAGGGGTTATAGGACTGTTTAGATTGTTTAATCTGATTCTGATTTAACTTTGGTATTTGGTATCTGTCTAGAAAATTGTCCATTTCATTCAGATTTTCCAGTTTTGTTGAATATAGGCTTTTGNAGTAGGATCTGATCATTTTTTGAATTTCCTCAGTTTCTGTTGTTATATATACCTTTTCATTTCTGATTTTGTTAATTTGGATACTGTCTCTGTGCCTTCTGGTTAGTCTGGCTAAGAATTTATCTACCTTGTTGATTTTTTTCAAAGAACCAGCTCCTGGTTTTGTTGATTCTTTGTATATAGTTCTTTTTGTTTCTACTTGGTTGATTTCAGCTCTGAGTTTGATTATTTCCCGCTGTCTGCTCCTCTTGGGTGTATGTGCTTCTTTTTGTTCTAGAACTTTCAGGTGTGCTGTCAAGCTGCTAGTGTATGTTCTCTCCAGATTCTTTTTGGAGGCACATAGAGCTGAGTTTTCCTCATAGCACTGCTTTCATTGTGTCCCATAAGTTCGGGTATGTTGTATCTTCATTTTCATTAAACTCTAAGAAGCCTTTAATTTCTTTATTTCTTCCTTGACCAAGTTATCATTGAGTAGAGCATTGTACAGCTTTCACGTGTATGTGGGCTTTCTGTTGTTGTTGTTGCTATTGAAGACCAGCCTTAGACCATGGTGATCTGATAGGATACATGGGATTATTTCAATCTTCTTGAATCAGTTGAGGCCTGTTTTGTGACTGATTATATGGTCAATTTTGGAGAAGGTACCATGAGGTGCTGCGAAGAAGGTATCTTCTTTTGTTTTAGGATGAAATGTTCTATAGATATCTGTTAAATCCATTTGATCCATAACTTCTGTTAGTTTCACTGTGTCTCTGTTTAGTTTCTGTTTCCATGATTTGCCCACTACTGAAAGTGAGGTGCTGAAGTCTCCCACTATTATTGTGTGAGGTGCAATGTATGCTTTGAGCTTTAGTACAATTTCTTTTATGAATGTGGATGCCCTTGCATTTGGAGCATCGATGTTCAGAATTGAGAGTTCTTCTTGGTAGTTTTTTTCCTTTGATGAGTATTAAGTGTCCTTCCTTATCTTTTTGATAACTTTTGGTTGAAAGTTGATTGTGTTCAATATTAGAATGGCCACTCCAGCTTGTTTCTTGGGATCATTTGCTTGGAAAATTGTTTTCCAGCCTTTTACTCTGAGGTACTGTCTTTCTTTGACACTGATGTGCATCTTCTGTATGGAGTAAAATGTTGGGTCCTATTTATGTATCCAGTCTATTAGTCTTTGTATTTTTGGGGGGATTTGAGTCCATTGGTGTTGAGAGATATTTAGGAATAGTGATTGTTGCTTCCTGTTATTATCGATGTTATTTTTATGTTTGCGTGGCTATCTTCTTTTGGGTTTGCTGAAAGAAGATTACTTTCTTGCGTTTTCTAGGGTGTAGTTTCCCTCCTGTGTTGTTGTTTTCCATCTATTATCCTTTGTAGGGCTGGATTTGTAGAAAGATATTGTGTAATTTGGTTTTGTCATGGAATACCTTGGTTTCTCCATCTATGGTAATTGATAATTTTGTTGGATATAGTAGCCTGGGCTGGCATTTGTGTTCTCTTAGGGTCTGTATGAGTTCTATCCAGGATCTTCTAGCTTTCATAGTCTCTGATGAGAAGTTTGGTGTAATTCTGATAGGTCTGCCTTTATATGTTACTTGACCTTTTCCCCTTACTGCTTTTAATATTCTTTCTTTGTTTTGTTCATTTGGTGTTTTGACTATTATGTGACAGGAGGAATTTCTTTTCTGGTCCAATCTATTTGGAGTTCTGTGGGCCTCTTATATGTTTATGGGCATCTCTTTCTTTAGGGTAGGGAAGTTTTTTCCTGTAATTTTGTTGAAGATATTTACAGGACCTTTAAGTGGGAATCTTCCCTCTCTTCTATACCTGTCGTCCTTAGGTTTGGTCTTCTCATTGTGTCCTAAATGTGTTTTGGGTTGGGAGCTTTTTGCATTTTGCTTTTCTTTACAGGAGTTATTTGTGTCCTTAATGTCCTCTATCATTATCATGAGATGTGATTTTAAATCATAGTCTTGCTTTTCTGGTGTGTTGGGGTATCCAGGGCTCACTGTGGTGGGAGAACTGGGTTCTGATGATGCCAAGCAGCCTTGGTTTCTGTTGCTTATGTTTTTGCTTTTGCTTCTCACCATCTGGTTATCTCTGGTGTTAGCTGGTCTTGCTGTCTCGGACTGTGGCTTGTCCCTCTTGCAAGCCTATGTATCAAAACTCCTGGGAGACCAGTTCTCTCGGGGAGGAATTTGGGTATGGACAGCTCTGGTACAGGGTCAGCTGTGGGGTACAGATGGAAACCGGAAGGATTCTCAGGGCTTGTTTTTTAAATAGAAGATTTATGTTTTATTTTTATTTAAGAATTCTCATGTATGTCTGAATATCTGTATGCCATGTGTGTGCATATGCCGGCACGTGTGTGCATACGCTGGCACGTGTGTGCATATTCCTACAGAGGTCAGAAGAGGGTGCTGATGCTCTGGAGTTGAAACCACAGGCAGTCGGGAGCTTCCTGACTTGTTTGCTGGAAACTGAACTCAGGACTCTGAGCCATCCTCCAGCCCTTCAGTTTTACTCTTTGAATTTGTAGAACGTTAAAATGATCAAATAGTGAAAATGGCACACGGCCTCAGAAGTGTTCCCCCTTTCCCGCCATCGATTTATTCTACCTCTGCTCTAGTAAACCACTTCAGGACTTTCTGCTTTGCTCTCCCTATGATTCTTCTTGCACCACTAAAAAACCTGGAGGTGGGATGTTCTCTATGCTCTTATGCAGTTAGCATCTTTCACTTGTCCCTATCTTAGGGAACTCAACTCACATTACCTCACAGAGATCTTCTTCATTCTCCTTTATAGCCAAATGACTCATCTTTGTGTATGTGCCATGAAGTGTTCAAATAATCACCCATGTTTGGGCATTTAAATGGTTGCTAGTATTTTGTAGTTACAAATGATGCTGCAATCTGCCCGTGTAGAATTTCATGCTTTTGGAAGTGTTTTTATTTACTGGGTTACCAGATCAAACCCGTACGTAGTTTTTAAAAACTACTGCCATAGTCTTCTCCATCTGGTGTGTCCACTGTGGCCTGGCCTGTGGGTGGCATGCTGCTGCAGGTGGCTAAGAGTGGTTCAACAAAAATTATAAACTTAAACCATGGTGAGGTGTGTGTGTGTGTGTGTGTGTGTGTGTGATTACTTTTGTAGCTTAGTTGAACAATTCTAGGGAGCAGTGACTTTGTGGATGCCCTGTAGCAATGTCAGAAAGTTGGACATGCCCGCAAGTTAGATTTCTGTCATTTTGCTTTTTCAACAGCCAAGAATAAAGGGGTCTATGTCTAAGAGCCCCTCCAAATTTACATTGCTCTGTTTTTGAATTTGTATCCTGATAGGTACGAAGAGTTGTATCTCTGTGAGGTTTAATTTGCATTCCTATTATGAGAAAAGGTGGATATATTTCCATATATTTAAGAGCCACCTCAAAGGTTTCCATTAATTACACATTCACATCTTTTGCTTATTCCTCAATTTTTTTCATTTACTGTTTGGCCTTCAATTTTTTGCTTTTGTTTATTTTTGAAAAGTTAACACAATGTGTTTTGATCACACTCTCTCCTGTCTCCTAACTCCTTCCGTCTCTCTCCCCCCTCGAGTTCACGCTGATTCTCTCTTTTAAAAGCAAAAGTAAATGTAAAAGAAAAGAGCAACTCAAATAACCCAAAGCACACAGTCTGCTTTGTGTTGGCCAGCTACTCACTCGTGAGCATGGGCCTGCCCTGGGCTGGGGCGATCCACCTTGTGTCAGCAGCAGCTTGCTGGGCAGGAATGAAGGTTTGTGCCTGCTCTGCTCCACACTGAGCCTTCGCCTGCCTGGGGCGTGTGCAGGTCTCCTGCTGCTGTCACAAGCTCTGAGTTCACATCTGCAGTGCCCTGCTGTGTTGGGTGAACAGTTTCCTTGAAGTCAGTCCATGGCTCTTACAAATCTTTCTACCCTCTGTTCCCTATAATTCCCTGTCTATATGGATCGCTTATAGATCCTGGAGGGAATGGGTGTGATAAAGACATGCTACTCAGGGCTGAGCTCTTCAAAGTCTCATCCTGAAGGATGCTTAGTTGTGGGTCTCTGTTAAATCCTGTGAGAAGCTTCTCTGTGAGGGTTGAGTGAGGCGTTGATCTATGGGGATAGCAATGTGTCATTAGCAGTCATTTTATTGCTATATTCACTTAGCAGACTACAAGGAGTGTTTCCCCTAAGGCCCATGACCTCCGTACTCTGAGGTGTTCCCCTCAGTCACAGTGTCACACACGGACTCCACCTCACTGTGTCGGCCTTAAATCCAAGAGTGTTACGTCTCTAACATTCCTGCTAATATCAGCTTTAAAATATTTTAACATGTGAGGATCATTAATATTTTCACTGTGGCAAGGGTACCAAAAATAGCTTCCCAGTAATCACTTGTGTTTTGAATTTAAGGAGTTTTGTTTTAAACAGGAATACTTACTTTGGAGCTGGAGAGATGGCTCAGCGAGAAGGGTACTGCACAAATATGAAGACCTAGTCTAGATTACCAGCATCCATGCAAGAAGCCAGGCATGGCCTTGTGGTACATAGAGCCTGGAGGTGGGTGATTTGATCCTCAGTTTTGTGAGTAGATGCTGTTTCTCCAATATTATAAATAAGCTAATATTAAATGATTAGTCCAAGGACATAGGGCTTTTTATTTTTAAGATTTATTTATTTACTTTATGTATATGGGTGCACTGTAGCTGTACAGATGGTTGTGAGCCTTCATATGGTTGTTGGGAACTGAATTTTTAGGACCTCTGCTCACTCCAGTCAGCCCCATTTGCTCCGGTCAACTCCGCTCGCTCAGGTACACTGTAGCTGTCTTCAGACAGGTCAGAAGAGGGTGTCAGTTCTCATTACAGGTGGTTGTGAGCCACCATGTGGTTGCTGGGATTTGAACTTAGGACCTTTGGAAGAGCAGTCAGTGCTCTTACCCACTGAGCCATCTCGCCAGCCCAGACATAAGGCTTATAAATAGTTAATTTTATTGAATGCACTTATGTATTTATGTGTTGCTCTAACAACTGTCAGTGTTTCAAATACAGTGAGGAGGTCATGGAAGCTACAATGGCAAATTGCCTTTGTAGCCCAATAAAGAACAGAACTTGGTTAGATAAACACACTTGTAAAAATACAACTATAACTTGGGTAAGTGCTCTAAAAGGACGTAATCTATATGAAGATATGCAAATAAAACTCTATTCCAGACCTGGAAGAGGTGTCAATCAGCAGGGACGTGGGGTGATGGGGAAAGCCAGAGTTCATAAGGATGCTAGGAGTCAGCATTAGCATGCAGGCTGGAGGGACAAAGAGCAGGAGGAAGGCCCTGGTGGAGGAGAGGCAGGCAGAGTCAGGTCAGGCCAGCCTGGCAGGTCACGCTGAGAATGATGTGTTCTAGTCTAAGGGCTGTGTGAACTCTGGGAAGGTCTAGGCAGAAGGCAGTAGAGTCATGCTTGTGTTGTGAGATCTCGAAAAATGGGTTGGAAGTGAGCAGACTGGGTGTAAATGCTGAACCAGTGCAGGTTAGGCCAAGGTACCTCGCTACCAGGCTTAATGAGAACTAGAAGGGGTATCTCTCAACTGGAGCCAGGTTTTACAACAGTGTACCTCAGTCCACTCCCTGGGGTACAGAACTTGGCCAGAAGACAATGGCTTTGCAGGAAGAAGTAGGCATCCTGTTTTTCTGGCCCTGCTCCAAGGTGTTGGTCAGTCAAGCTTGGGGTTACCTAAGCTCCCATCAGAGCCAAAGCATCACCCCACAAGCACCAGGAGTGGGAGAAGTTATCCCAGGGGAACTCTGGCCCACAGTGTCAAAGCCAAGCCAGAAGACCATGTTTGATATAGGAACGGTGTTTGATAGGCAGGGGGTGAGACAGAAGGGGGTGCATTGAGAATGGCGTGGGTGCAGGGGAAAGCACTAACTACGCTGAAATCTCACCACAGCCCTGATTTTGATACAGAAGATGTGTGGTGCTGATGAACAGTTCCTCAGTTACTGGACCAGGCTTGCAGATAGGCTAGGGACCAGTGTGTAGGTGATCACACTGAAGTTTTGGGAGGATAACAGCTTTGTCTGGATTATCCTGTCAGGGGTTCTTGAGATAATAAGAACCTTAGGTAAAAAAGAGATGGTGCCTCTCTTCAGAACAGAGTGTTTTTCACTGCAAATGAGGGAGATAATGTAGTATTCTAGAGCAGAGATTGGACAGATGTGCTAACAGTCCCTTGGAATGACATGTTTCTTAAGCTCAGGGACACTCAGCCCCGGAGCAGCGTGACCAATTAAGACACAAAGCTTATGATGTCTTCTGTGCTGGGGATTTAGTTGCTTGTGTCTGACCCAGGGTCTATAGATAGGGTGGGGTAGGGGGCAGACTCGCTTGTTAGTTTGCAGGACTGTAAGATCTCTGCTCTCAGTGACAAGTTTTCTGAGATTTTAATTATGTGTCTGGGGGTGTTTTTCTGTGTTTGTATTGCTTGACATCCTCAGCTTTTGATCTATTAGTTAATTAATTAAATTTAAAAGTTATTAGGCTTTTCAAATAAATACAGGTTTCTTCTGTAGGTAAAGTTTCCTACTTTATGTTTCCTAATCTACCACGTAATATCTTCATGTTCCTGGTCCATCTTTTCTTTAAGAAATCTGTCCGCTCCAGATAATTTGACTCGTATTGGTCTTCAAAAATCGACAAATTTATATAGGCTATGATTTTATTTCTCATTTAAAACAAATACTTTTGTCCTTGATTTTATTTTTCTAAAAGGGCATATCAAATTGTATGATTATAGAGTCACAAAACCTAATCTACCCTAATCCTAAGCAGCCCAGGAGGTCATAAAAGCTTGAGACAAAATCCCTGTGCAATGGAAAATCATAATATATTTAATTATCTCTCACTTAGTTTTTGAGTGTCTCTTTTCATGGAGAATCAGGTCCACTTTCCTGGTGAAGACTTACCTATCATGACAGCAGAGGGCAGGATAGGCACAAGGTGCTATTTGAGGTACTTAAAGGTATCAAATATTAGCGTTTGTGTAAATCAGAATTTAGGGCAAGTCTATGGACTAGTTTGTAGATTAAACATCTCACAGGAACCTGAGCCTTGGAACCTGTGCCACCATATTACTGACTCGATGGCTGATCAAGACAGATTGAAAATTTTAGTTACCAAAGTGATTGGCAAAATCATTCTAACAGAATGCATTCTTTAGTCACCTAGGAAAATATCCTAACCTCTACATTAGAAATGTATTAACTTCCTAAAATGAGAATCCCTTCAGGAACATTACTTTTGTGTGTGTGAGAGAGATAAATATCTAAATGCCTATCACAGCGCTGAACATTGAAAAGTCCAGTGTTCCCCCATCTTTTTAAATTTGAGAGGTGGCTAACTTATCAGATTGTGACGAGCTGGTTTTCTGCGGTGGAGGGCTCTATTAGTCTGGGAGGTGCATTTTAGGTAGAGAAATCCAAAGATGGCAATCATCCTTTGTTGCAGTACCCATCTCAGAACATAGAGGATACTAGCATTTAAGTATTCTGTTACAGTTGGGGCATGTAGAGGAATTAACTTCAAATCAACAAAAGTATGAATGTGGAAGAGATTGTGTTAGAAGTCACAATGCCCGGGCTCTTTCCCAGCCTTTAAGGGGGTGCATTTAGTCTCTGATAGGTTGTGGAGGAGTTCAACAAGTCTGTCTTGGGGCTGGATGACAATTTGTAAAAGTGCTTGTATTGCAAGCATGAGGACTTGGATTTGAGATCAAGTATCCACTTTTTTTTTTTTTTTAAAGGAGCTAGACATGGCAGTGTGTGCTTCTAATACCAGGGCTGGAGAGCTGGAGACCTGTGGATCACTGGGGCTCACTACTCAGCCAGCCTAGACTAGTTGGAAAAATCTATGCCAGTGAGAGATGAGAGAGAGAGAGAGAGAGAGAGAGAGAGAGAGAGAGAGAGAGAGAGAGAGAGAGAGGTGGATGACTAATGACTTCGTCGAATGCACACATGCACTCAGGCACTTGTGCACAATGGGCACATGCACATAGATGTCTAACTCATCACAATGTGCCTGCTCTCCATGAGAGGGCACGTAAGGGGCTACGGTAATAATCTTCCTGTAAGTTAGGTTCTTCTTTCTTGGTTTACTAAGGCAATATTTCCTGTACAATATTCTATGCCTTTCATTACTCATTTACACAGCCCCGTATGATATTCTACTAGGACTCTCTATAAAGAGCTACATCTTCCAGGTTGAGCTTGTCTTCTGCTGCTTTGACAGTAATGTGGGAGAGTTGGGTCCAGACACAAGAGCAGGTAATAAGGCCACGGGGGAGTGTCAGAGTTTCCCATTGTCACTGAATGGCCTGTCACATCCATAAAACAGCATTGATTTCCATTCATGATGGAATAAAAATAACCGTAAAAATTTCATTTATAATAAGTACCCACAGGATTAAATGGGAGCTATAATATTTTTTTTCTTTTTAGTAATCACTGGATTTCTCTCAGTAACAGAGAGTTGTTTTTCTTCTGAGCAAGTAATGTATGCCTTTTATTTTTGCTATTATCTTTAATATGAGAGGAATTTAAAATTATCTGAGAAAATATAAAACCCTAGTAAAATTCTTAACCATTTAGGGCGACTCCCTGGCATTGCCCCAGAGATGCTACTAATTCTGACTTCCCAGTTTCCTTTCTAACTCCAATTAGTGTCTGTTAGAGATTGTGATGAGTTAGACATCTATGTGCATGTTACCATTGTGCACAAGTGCATTCAATGAGGTCACTTGTCATCCACCTCTCTCTCTGTAGCTCTGTCTCTCTGTCTCTCTTGCTTAGAGCAGAGCATTCGCTTAACATCTTCCCACAGCTTCCCAGTGGCTGCCTCTTAATTAAACCTCTCCCCATCTCTCATTCCGCATTCTCTCAGCAACACTGGAGCTGGTCCCCGCAGTTCTCTACAGAAGTCCAGGCACATAAGTTCCTCAGCTCCAATGATCTACAGCTCCGCTAAGGAGCCATGCTAGCTGCAGACTTAGTGTTTTGAATACCATGGCTCTATTCTTCACTTGAAATTGCCCAACAAATCCCCTTTTTGATTTTGGCTATAATATTTTATCTTCACATAAGAAAAGATAACAAGACAAAGCTTTTGAATGCACATAACTCATTAAGTATTAACTTTCTGAAAACTTAAAGACAAAGTATTTTAGGTAGGGCCAATGCCTTTGATAAGTCCTTTCTAGTGTTTGATAGAAGATTTTTACTTGTGTGCATTGGTGGGTGTATTCACATGTGTTGCAGGTGCCCACAGGGGCCAGCAGAGGGCCTAGGGCACCCTGAAGTTAGAGTCACAGCCAGTTTTGAGATGTGCGATGCAGGCGCTAGGTCCTCTGAAAGATCAGCAAACACTCTTTTTTGTTTTGTTTTGTTTTGTTTTTTTTCGAGACAGGGTTTCTCTGTGTAGCCCTGGCTGTCCTGGAACTCACTTTGAAGACCAGGCTGGCCTTGAACTCAGAAATCTGCCTGCCTCTGCCTCCCAAGTGCTAGGATTAAAGACATGTGCCACCACACCTGACAGCAAACCCTCTTAAACACTGAGCTGTCTGATAGCTAGCTCTCTCTCTCTCTCTCTCTCTCTCTCTCTCTCTCTCTCTCTCTCTCTCTCTCTCTCTCTCTCTCTCTCTCTCTCTCTCTCTCTCTCTTAAATCTTATCCCCTTATCTAATATGCTTGCTCTATCTGCACTTATTCATATGATTTCATACTTTTGCCATGCAAGTATTCATAAACAATATATTGTATTTATTTGCAATTTTGAAAATCTGATGAATGACTTTGTACTATATTTGTAATTGTGCCACTTATTTTGTTGATAGGCATACTCTGCTATATTATACTTTATTATACAAATACTGACATCTTTTCTCTTGCTGATGCATACTCAAATTGTCATTATTGGAAATTAATAAAAATTGAGCCATTTCTCTAGCCCATATTTTTACTTTTTTTTTTTAGGACCCTACACATAAACTTCTATGGTGACTGTGTTGGATTACATCCCCTGCAAGGATGTATAAAGGGTTCCTCTTTCTCCATCTTTGTTTTTTGGTTTTTTTTTTGTTTTGTTTTTAAATCACACAGGGTTTCTCTGTGTAGCCCTGGCTGTCCTGGAACTCCTTCTGTAGACCAGGCTGGCCTCGATCTCACAGAGACCCACCTACTTCTGCTTCCTGAATGCTGGGATTAAAGGTCTGTGTTACCACACCTGACTGAAAATGTAGTTTTACTTTGAATCTCTCTGACAGTTAATGATGTTGAATACTTTTCCAGACATTCATTGGCCATTCCATTTCTTTCTTTAAGAACTATTTAGTTCAAGTAGTCCAGTTTTTGATCAGTGTATATTTTTGGTGTTTTATTGTTGTAGTTTTAAAAAACATGCTCTAGAACATGAATCTCCTGTAAAGTGTGTAAAGTCTGATACTATTGTGTAGGCTGCCTCTTCACGCTGGAGTCTGCTGTCTCTGCTGTGCACAGCCTTCTGACTTCTCCAGCCCCATTTGTTAGTTCTTGGAGTCTGTTTTAGAAAAAAAACAGAGTCTGTTTTAGAAACGTCTTGCCTATGCCTAGATTTTGTATGCTTTCCTCTAACTGTTTTAGAGTGTCAGGTCTTACAGTAGGGCTTTTGATCTCTTTTGAACTGTGTTTCTTCCAGGTGAAGGCGAGGGGTCTGGTTTCATTCTTTTTTTTTTTTAATTTATTTATTTATTATATGTAAGTACACTGTAGCTGTCCTCAGACACTCCAGAAGAGGGCGCCAGATCTCATTACGGATGGTTGTGAGCCACCATGTGGTTGCTGGGATTTGAACTCAGGACCTTCGGAAGAGCAGTCGGGTGCTCTTACCTGCTGAGC
>NC_034591.1:16536849-16556527 GCF_900095145.1 Mus pahari
GCCTGCCTCTGCCTCCCGAGTGCTGGGATTACAGGCGTGTGCCACCACCCCCGGCTTCCAAGTTTGTTTTGACCTGTGTTTTTATCACAGAAACAGAAGTAAATACCAGAAACTGATACCAAAGAGGACTACTGTGATGAGCCCAATTGTGTTCTTTTTGGATGTTTGCTGAATGATTTGGAGCTTTGGGCTGGAAAAGCCATCATTATGAGTGCCCAGAACTCAATGAGCTATTCTTTGGGGGCTCAGGGAATAAGAAGGCTGGCAGTGATGGAGATGACAGAGGTCTGTCTGTCTTCAGAGTGATATTTCAGAGGGAAGACTGTTGGAACCATTTGTGTGATATATCAAATTAAGATTCTATGGAAGTAAAATCTGTACTTTACTGGAATAATTGATTCTGGTTAGCTAGGACTGAAAACTCAGCTGTCATTAATACAAGACGAGCATCACTGAGGTGAAATGTTCTGGGACCATTCTCAGGGTTAGCACAAAGAAGCTTTGGTCCAGTGGAGATAGCAAGGCTGTATCTCAAGTCGAAAGGTGAACTGGAAACACCTAAGACTCTCAAACACAGTATTGCTTTTTAGGAATGAGTGTGTCCATGGAGAGAAATTGAGGCTTGGCACCAGGTAGGGTTGGGGTCCCTGAAGAGACCAGGAGGGGTCAACGGAGAAGGTGCGATCTCAGTTCCAGTAGAGACCCTGGTATATTGATGATGCTTGGATGTCCTCTAAGGACCGCAGCAGGTGTTGAGTGGAGCTGGCCTGAGCCTTTGATATAAACGATGTGTGTCGCGGGGATGGCAGATCTGGAGAAGTGGAGCTACGTCAGCTCGTTGGAGCCTAGAAAACTGTGAGAAGCCAATGTTGAACACTGAGCTGTTTTGTTCACACTGTTAGATTTTTGAATGTTGCTTTCATCCGATTATAATTGCAGCCTGTTTTTTTCCTTCCCTTTCGAATTACAGTGTGTACCTTATTTCAGATTATACAAAAGCCCCCAGTTATGGATTTTTAAAGGAAACTTGAGTTTTTAAAGCATTGAAGTTTTTACAAAGACTTGGGTTTTCGAAGTTGGACTACATTATATATTGTGATATAAATGTTATATGTAGTTGTGGTTTAATAGTGATGTTTGTGTGTCAAGTTGACTAGAGGTCCGTTGGATTGGCTAATTTTTGTCAATGTGACAGAGGCTAGCATCATCTAAGAAGAGGAAAATTCAGTTGAGGAACTGCATCTATCAGATCGGTGCGTGGGGATGTCTGAGGGGTCTTCTTATGTAGGAGGGTCCAGATCATTGTGGTGGTACCATCCCTGGGCAGGGTGGGCCTGGGCTGAATCAGGAGAGCAATCCCGTAAGGCAGCTGAAACTGCTGCAGTCCCTGCCTCCAGGTTCCTGCCTTAGACTCCGTGCCTTGGCTTCCCTCCATGACAGACTGTAAGCTGCAAGGCAAACCCTTCCCTCCGCAGGAGTGGAGAAGCAAACCAGAACAGATACATGGGAGCAACACAGTGCCTCTATTTCTGGCTCCTCTGTGTCATTCGTCTACGTGTCTGTTTCAGGGCAGCAATGCGGCGGTTGTGATACCATGCTTCTGCAGTACAATTTGAGATCTGGTATTGTGATGCCTCCAGCTTTGCCATGTTTGCTCGAAGCAATGGCCCTGTTACTGATACTGATCTTGTGCACTTGTTACCTGTGCATTAGTGTGGCCAAAGGGACTCACAGGAACAAGGAGGAAGGATGGTTTCAGAGGGCTCAGTCTCTCATGGTGATGCAGAGAAGGAGAACAGTGTGTGTTATGGTGGCCAGGGAGCGGAGCGGGACAGAAAATGGCCTGGGATTAAAAGACCCTCCAGGTCTTTCCCTGCCATGGCCGTCTTCTTTCAGCTAGGCTCCACCCCCAAAGTTAGCAGAATATCCACAAACAGTGCCACTAGCTGGGAGACAAGCGATCAAAACCCGAGCTTTTGGGGGAAGTTTCAGATCTAAGTCATTAGTACCTGTGACTTTTCCTCATGATACGTGTGTTTTGTATAATATCTTAGACATTTCCCACGTTCCTGTTAATGCATTTTCTTTTCTTTTCTTTTCTTTCTTTCTTTCTTTTTTTTTTTTGTAATGGTCTAAATTTAAGCCAGGGACCCAGCTTATATTTTTCATTTGAATGATGAGTTATCTCAGCATCTTTCTTTATTAATTCTGCATAAACAACTTGGGATTTCCATTTCTCTCAAGTAAGTATTATGAGTGGATGAGTCATATGCAAGGTGTATAGTCTTTTACGTCACGGACAAACTGCTCTCCCAGATGACCTGTGTGCACTTACATTCTCCTCACATTGGCATAAGAGAGTCCTGGTCTTTTTATGTCTTTAGTAATATTTGGACTAGAAGTGTTTTCTAATTTTATCAACTTGCATTAATGTGCAGTGTTGTTGTTTTAATTTTATTGACAATATTGAATGTATTCTCATGTTAAATATCTTCTTTTGCATCCTGTTTCGTTAAAGTGGCAAAATCTTTCGCCTAATTTTGCTTATTGGTCATGTTCTTAAAATTGATAAATGTTGTGAATATTTGATACCTTCTAGATAAAGAAATCCTTTACTACGTATGTTTTGTAGATATTTCATCTCATCCTATAGCTTATATTTTACTTATATTAGCAATACTTTAAAAAGCAGAAAAGTGTACTTTTGTTATTTATCCTTTTATGCAACAAATTTGATGTCATTTGATGTCCTGGTTAAGACGTCATTGACCAAGTCTTCCTATTTGACTTTCTTCTAGACATTTTACAGTGTTACATTTTACATTTGGGGATATGATCCATTTGGAGTCTTCTCTATTGTATATGGCATTCTTTATTGATGGAATGTCATGTTCTACCTGGCTATCCATTTATGCCAACTCCACTTACTGGGACTGTCATTCAATTCCCTTTGCATTTCTGAGCCCCATCCTTTCTACATTTATATGTACATACAAACACGTGCGTGTGCACATGTGTGTGTGTGTGTGTGTGTGTGTGTGTGTGTGTGTGTGTGCAACTGTCTCGAAATCCCCATTAGCCTATGCATGTTGCATGTTTTCCAATTCTGTTGGGGTTATGGGTACACACGGTCATTTCCCAGCGCTCTGAAAACATAACCATGGCTGTTGGAGATGAGAACTTATGTCCTCATGCTTTCAGAGCTAGCGCTGTAATACCTGCTAAGCCATCTCCCCAGTCCCCACTCTGTCTTACTGTTCTACTTGTCTAATGCCAGTACCATATGTTGTCTTCAGTTCTAGCTTTCCAGTAAGTTATAAAAAGTAGTATTTCAATTTTCTCTTCTCAGAGAGATTCCACTTCTCCTCCTCTTCTTTTATGTCCTCTACAGATCTTAGTATCAGTTTGTTAAAGTCTATAGAAACGCCTGTGGGAATTTTGGCTAAAATTGCATCGAATATTGAGGTAAATTTAGGAAGAGTTGAAATCTTAATGAGAATTCCTACAGGTGAGAGGAGTCTGTTTCTCCATCTCTCTCTCTCTCTCTCTCTCTCTCTCTCTCTCTCTCTCTCTCTCTCTCTCTCTCTCTCTCTCTCTCTCTCCCTCCCTCTCTCCTCCTCTTCCTCCTCCTCCTCTTCCTCCTCCTCCTCCTCCTCCTGAGACAGGGTGACTCTGTGTAGCCCTGACTGTCCTGGAACTAGCCTCAAACTCAGAGATTTGCGTGCCTCTGCCTCCTGAGTGCTCGGATTATTTAGCTCTTAACACATGAAATTTCAGTCTTCCTATTTGTAACTTAAAAATATCAGCTAGCATGGAATTAGGATGAGTGAAACTAGAACAGGATAGTGGTTTCCAGGGGAATGGATGTAAGAAGTCTGTGATCAGGTACAACAGTGGGGAAGCGAGTGCTGCAAGTGTGAGAAACGATTCATATTCTCAGCATCTATACAGAAGTCCAGCACAGAGGCCTGTCTGTGGCTTCAATGATAAGCAGGGGGCAGAGAGAGGAAAACCTCTGGAGCTTACTGACCAGTTAGTCTAACCAAAATGGTGAGATCCAGGTTCACCGAGAATCTCAAAATAAAAGATGGAAAGAGATTGAGAAAGACACTTGATGAGTAACATGTGGCCTCACACTCGCACACATGGTCACACACACACTCATCACCAGACGCACACTCAAGAGAAATGGCTAAATTGAAAGTGTGGCCTTGTATTGCTGTTACCAACGATGGAACAGAAAACTCGTAGTAACATCTGGCACCTTTCCTAAATGTGATTTGGCTCCTAATTCTGTGTGAGACAAATCAGAAACAAACGAAGGGTGATGGGGATGGCTCGTGGATTAAGAGCTTGCTCTGCAAGCATGAGGAGCTGCGTTTGGACCCTGAGTACCCACATAGAAGGCAGATGGGGCATCAGGGACCTGCAATCCCCTTGTGTTGATGGTAAAGTGGAAGGCAGACAGGAGAACCCCCAGAAGCTCATGGGCCATCTAGGTGGGCTTGTGTAGCAGTGAGAAATAAGAGACTGGCTCAAACAATGTGGAAGCCAAGGACCAACACCCCAAGCTGTCCCCTCACCTACCCATGCATACTCTCACTCACTCACACACACAGTAAAAACTGAATGTAAGCAAGCTGCAGATAGATTTTGGACACAATGTTTATTTAGGCATGGGCCTTTAGCATGGTTCAGCCTAGAGTGCAGCCTTCTGTTTCAGGGACAGTCGGAGGCTACAGGACCATCACACTTTGCTGGTGTTGGTTCCACTTCATCAGAAGGCCTGACTATGACCCACAGGGAAACAACCCACAAAGAGGACACAGTGAGGAAAACAGCCACCATTTTACAAGTCACTTCGTTACCACAGACACGAAATGGCAGTTACTGTCAGTAAGCTGGCCACAGAACACTTTAAAAAATTGTTTTAGACAAGGTAATGGGGACTCCATTGTGGGAGGGAGATAGGGTGTTCATCCACAATTTTTTTTTAAGTAGAAAATATCTGAAGGTCAAACACTTTTTTCCTATCCACAAAATGCTACATCAACATCCATGTTAAGGAGCATATTAAGGAGACAGTGTCTTTACAGTTATCATCTTGAATAGGTATCTGCATTAATTTTCTGCATAATACAAGTAGGTCAAAGTCCAGCAGCAAAATATTGCAACACAGCAAGTAGATACAGTTTCAGTGTGTTATACAGTAGAGGAGAATACATAAAGGACAAACGACGATAACGTAATCATGTAAACAAGAGACAAAGCTGAAATACAGTCTACTTAAATAGCTCGGTGACCAAGAATGTTAAATACTGTGCTAAGACCACTTAAAACATAAAATCTTAAAAATGTTTGTGCTTAAACTTTTTTTTCCTGTTAAACTATTTCTTATTCTCAATACTGCCACTGTAACTGATATTACAACAGATCACAATTTCCACGGACACACTGACGTGAAGACATTTACTTCTGTGCAGAGAAACCACACATCATTAGCTCACAGTGTGGGGAGGTGGGGTACACAAGGTCTCGAAGGGCTTTCTGTTCGCCAAGTCCTTCGTCTTTGTTTCCTGATATCAGATGCAGTGAGAGGTGTTTCAAAAAACCAGGAAGGGACACACTGTATGCTGGAAAGGGAAATAAACTTGGATTCTTCATGGGTATCGCCTAAGCGACCTTCGTCTTCTGTTGTAGAAGTGCCTGAGCCCATGTTGCCGTGAAAAATTCATCATGTAATTTTGTTTGCGAGTGCTGTTAGAAAAACCACAAGAAAGGTACAGGTGGGGAGGGAAAGGAGAAAAAGCACGTAAGTCCCACCAATGAACGTATGATCTATTCTAAGGTCCCAAAATAGCCTGCTGTACATCTGAAAGATTTCAGAATTCAGAAGCCATGCAGACTTCACCGCCTAGGGATGGAATAATTAGACAGGCACCTGCCTCACTACCTTCTGCCCTGAAGTCCTTTTCTTTTAAGAACCTGAACACATCTCGCCATCGACTCCACTCCAGAGGATGTGCACACCGCACTCCTTACCTTATTTACATACATACACAGCAAAAGTGATTCGGTTATGTTAGTTAACATTTTCACTTCACGCTTAAAGGGCTAAAATAAAAACAAAAGCTCGATTAGCAGAATGAGCTGGATTTTCCTAGAATCCACTGTCTGTGTCAACCGGCAACTGGGGTTGTATTTGACAACATGTCTTACTGAAAGAGATTCTGCTAAAAAAGAGGCCATAAAAATATTAAGGAAATGCAGGAGAAGATATAACCATATGTGTGTGTGTGTGTGTGTGTGTATATATATGTATATATATATTCATATTCTTCCCTATATACACAAACATATACCTACATGTACTATATGTGAAGCTGATAAATATATTGAAAATGGATAGCAGGATCCTTAGGAAATTAAATAATAGTTTCAGTGACAGCTGCTAACATTCTGGCATGAAAAATAGATTAAAAAAAATTCAGATAGGGTTTCTGCTAAGATTGGCTTCAGACTTATGATCTCCTGCCTCTGCCTCAAGAATGTTGGGGTTAGAGGGAAAGCACCCCAAGTCTCGCTCCCTTTTTTAGGGTTCATGATCTATAATATCACTGAGTTAAGAATTATACTTTCATATACTGATCTGGAGGGCGATATATTTATATGTGGCATCAATGTATGCTTTGAGTAGAAAGCTAGGGACGCCCTTCAAATGTATCAAGTCTCTTTAGGGTGTGGTCTCAAGTACATACAGAGCAAGCTGATGCCAGAGATGTGATTCTTTATCAAGGCAGCATAAGATCAATGAGTTAGGGTACAGGGAAAGGATAATCTTATCGATAATCTGATCCTCACAAAGGATAAAATGATGCTTTTTAACAATATAGTCTAGGCACTCTACTTAGCTATAAAAAATGTGGAAAACTTTAAAATTTGAGAATTTTATATAGTGACAGTTAATCATTTGAATAGATTTATAGTAAGAATCTCAAGGAAAACACAGGCACAGCTGTCTCAAGACCCCGATAAAAAGGCAAACGCAAAACGGAGGCACATTTTCTAAGAGCAAAGCGCTAATGCCTTCCACTTAGGATTGCCATATTATGGAGATATCAGTAACTATAAAGTCAGAATGAATATCCACTAAGGATATTTTGGAGAAATGGAGTGTGTGTGTGTGTGTGTGTGTGTGTGTGTGTGTGTGAGAGAGAGAGAGAGAGAGAGAGAGAGAGAGAGAGAGAGAGAGAGAGAGAGTAGGGAGAAAGAGGAAAAAACCTTAGATTTTGATTTCTGGTAGCCTTCACAACCACTTTCTACTTGAATGTGATGGTGATGAATTGATCACTTTATCAGCTTCAGTGTCAGGGTGAGAGGGCGATGTTTATCAGCTGCTGTGAGCAGCCTTGACCGTGGACAGTGACCTTGCCCTGAGCTGTCAAGTATCAGAGAAACTGTTATGTATTTATTTGCTACATCTTGGGGCTGGTCCTTGGTGCCTTCTTGCCAGCATATGAGGTCACTCTGAGTCCCCTGCACTATCACAATGGTCCCTAAACCAACTTCTGTGTCTCTATTCTCCACTGAACTCGTAAAATTATACTCATGCATGTGTGCCAGGCCTCATGCTAAGATGGTATGTATGTATACTGGGCCTCATGCACACACACACAATAGATTTACACCCCACTCTCAGGAAGCTTTTCTTCAGAGGTTGGCTTTGTTTATTAAAAACCTATCCATAACTCTTACATGTCATAACAGCATATCACTAGTGACCCCACTCATCTCTTGTCCTCTGATTAATCCCGCTTTTCAGATCCTTTCTTCTGATCCACCGCTTGCAGACTGCTCTCCACAAAGTGGCCTCTACCAGCTTCCCTGGCGTTCCCAGCACCGTGTCCTAAGTTTCTATTTGTGGGTCCAGGATCACAGCTCCTGTGCTCACGGCACCCTCGGCAGGGATTTCTTTTCTTTCTTTTTGTGGTTTGAACCCCCACAGCCCTCATTTCCTGCTGAGTGAAACCTTTGCTTCTCATGGCCCCCCACATTAAGCTTCAGATAATATGGGGGCCTGTGGTACAATTCTCTCCACCCCCAGCCACAGCACTGGGCCTCCTGCTTGACTGTGGGTGGTCAAGGCATGCTATGATATTGAACCTTTGTAGACTTACTGATTGGTCTCCTGCTGTAAATCATTACTCTTTAACTATAAGGAATAATTGCAGAGTTAAAGCAATGAAATTATTCTGTCAAGACAATTAATTAATCTGTTCAAAGACAAAGTAGTCAAATGTAAAATGGTTAAATATTTTACATAAAAACCCAAACAAGCAAGATACTCAGTTATCTTATTGCAACTTAGAACGGTGTGACAGTGACCCTGTATATATGAGAATAGGCATGCTTAACTTTAACTGAAGTTGTCAAAGCAAATTCTACTGAAGTTTTTTTTATTATGGCACTGATTTAAAAATTTCCATCTTTATGCTGTAGATTTTTCAAGAGACTTACACAATTTAGGGGATGTTCTAATTCACTGGGCCCTCTGAATTTGATTCAGTTTGTATTATGTATCTTTGGATTCCCATGAAACTTCATATGTACATGGAAGTATGTCTGCTTCAGCTATCTAACGTTTATATAATTGTATTTAAGCAGCCACACTTTCAAAGCATGCTTATAGCTAGCTAGGAATTTGGTTATGAGTCCTTTGCATTAGAGTCTAATGAAGTGGATTTTTACATCTCCTAAGCCTTTTCAAGTACCATGGGAATAGTCATAACAGAATGATGTTTGACTCTAGGCCCATTTAATAACCCTGTGTGAATATTAAGCAGCTACCCTGTCTTCTAAAACGCCCAGTTTACATTGTATATGTAAGGAGTTTTAATCTTAGGAGTTTAAAACCCATTTAAAAATCTTGCATTGGTCTATTTTGTGGGGAGTGTATTTTTGCTTTCTATGCTTGCAGATGTATGCTATAGACAGTGTCATGGTAGGTGCAACTGAGTCCTCGAGATTCATTTTCCATTGCAACTACTGGGGAAGTAATGTTTAGAATACGTTCAATGTAAGCAGCAATGCTCATACGGAGGCACATTTAGCCCTGGGTGCGCCAATCTGCTCTGATTGTAGATAGCAGTGTAACTCTTTAAGTGCAATCCACTGAAAGACGGCAGAGCGAGCAGTGATTTTCAGTACATGCTAACTGAAATTCCCACTGTTGCAGGGATTTTTGAAGACTTAGATGGCATATGGAATTAGAAAATGTATCCCTTATGGGACAAGGAAGCTCTTGCTCTTTGCCTGCTAATCCTATCACTAGTAAATTCATTCCTTCTCTGGTATCTGAAGACCATTTGAGACATCCAGTCTCATGGCCCAAACAATTATTGGACTGTGAGACTCCCCATCAGAAGGCAGCCATTGTTAGACTAGCCAGATCATACTAACAAAACCACCTGAAATCTAATCCCTTGAGATGTTCTACCTGGCCGGTTCTGAATGAACTGTATTCTTCTCTTTGTACATATAGCAGAGGTAGGAATATAAAGCCATACACCAAAATATTAACAGTCTATGTGTAGTGGCTAATTTTTACTTTCTCAAAACATATTTGTTTTTGCATTAAACATATTTTACTTTTGTAACAGAAAAAAAAAGAAAAGAAAATGCATCCCTGCTTTGGCACAGATAATATCAGGATTGTGAGACCTTTAAGGGATCTGTGATTCTGTGTTCTTTTGAACCAGTACTTTTTACTGGAGTTACACTGTTAGCTCATTTCTTATTATGGAAATAAATTTAATCTGATTTTGATGGATTGTAAAGGATATGGAAAAGGTCAAGACCAGAAGAATCTGAGCTCATAGAAATTTAGGCATCTTGTTGGTCAGTAGTTCAATATTTTTCAACATGTGATACAACAAACAATAATTTATCTGAAGGCAGAAATAGGATTCTAGTGACTATAGCTGTATCTTTCAGAGAAATTCAGTGACTATAGGATAGATACCACCATTCAAACTGACTCCTGAGCACAGATGGAGCTGTGCACCTGATTTCAAGGTCATGTGCTTTTGAGGGTGGTCCATACCAGTCAGTGGAGTCGCAAATGCCTCAGACACTGAAAGTTTCAGATTTCTCTCATGCTAACTGGAAATGATGATATTTGACCACACACCTTAGGAAACTGTCAGGATTAAATGAAAAACCTTAACACCAAATGCACATGTTTACTTTGGACCATTTTACTCTTAAGTCTTGAAGCTGGCGAATCAGAGGACAATCTTATCAACAGGCAGGATCCAGAATTTACAAGTGTTAAGAGCAAAGTCTCTCTCTGTCAATTATTAAATTAAGATTGGTAAGCGATGGTACCTTCACGCATTTCCTCTGACCAACAAACATTCTGAAAGACATTAGCTACAGACTTGAGACCTTTTGCATACATTTGAATTCCACTTCCTCATAAGGAGTTTATTAACCGTGAGAGCTTCAGTAGTGCCTAGTATGGAACCAGGCACACGTGCCCAGTGAGGGCATGCTGATCACCACGCCCTCCGGCACACGTGCCCAGTGAGGGCATGCTGATCACCACGCCCTCCGGCCTATGCTGCTGTATCCAATACCCCAGACTTTGGCTAATTTGGCTAACTTTACTGGATGTTGAACATTCCGTCAGTGTATCTCGGCATCATCCATAACTGCTTTTCTAGAACATTTTTACTTGCGAAGGGTCCTCTACAGAAATTCACAGCTAGCTTTGGTAAAACTGCAAAGATGAACAGAAAACAGTTTTCCCAATATAGTGAGGATGACTTACCTTACTCTAGTAGAAAACCAATGACAGCAAATAATGAAATATAATACAAGTTAAAAAATGCTTCTCAACGCATGCAGCACTGTGATTACTCATAAAAGTCTGACCGGGCTTAGGCGCAATATAGGATTTTTCATCTCTTTTGAAAATAAAAATTCAACATGTTATTTCTTATCCTTTTAGCCCCAATATAGATATATTCTTAACTTTTTAATGTAATGAAACATGCAATATTTGCTCATAACCATATGTCAAGGTACATGTAGCTATAACACTACATTTGGCATAAATGTTACATATAAAGTATAAATATTAATTGTTTAATTTCTATTGCAAATTTTATCTGAGTTTTCAATTATTTACATTTTAGGTACTAATAACACCAGATGAGATTAAGGGATGGACTTTAAAAATGGAGAAGACTTCTACATCAGATAAGACAGTCAAATTTAATAAAGGAAAATATGCTTTGCGAGAAACGTAGTATGCTCAACTTCATAAATCATTTGTGCCAAAACTGTGACGGTATCTTGATGATGAATAGCAAGAGGGGATGGTCATGATGGAGCTATATTAAAATCTGATAAATGTGTTTAAAGGCAAAGTTAGCAACATGTTAGTTTTCAGTTTTCAATAAATGTGGCAACAATTTGCTTGTTATTAAATCAGTTCACAAAGGCTAACTTTTTACTCAGTGATTTGCTTTCAAGGTACACATGCAAAAATCAGCCCAATTCATTATCCACATGGCAGGCTGTGACTGGGACACGCACACGGATGTGATGTGTGAAGGAAACGCACGGTTGAGTGAGGGGGATTCTTAGGTGAGGAGCGTGAGCGCCCAACAAAAGGGGCGAAGCCACCAGATCTCTTGCACCCTAAGAAGCACCCTAACAGCACGGATCTTGTGAGGGATCTGCCCAAACATTTACTGAAAAATAGCCTGTGCTAGCAAGTGAGCCCAGAGAAACTAGGGTTCTTCTGGTTGGCAAGGACTGTGTGGTGCTCTATCATTTGGACTTTATGGAATGAAGTCTTTTTGTGAACTAGTGAGGCTGGAACAAACCTAATCTGCCAGTTCAATGCAGACAGATTAGCAGGGGGTAGCCATGGCAAACAAGAGAGGGCGAGTGTTATAGTCTCAAATAAGCACAAGGACTTCACTTGTTAAATGCTAAAAGGAATGTTTCTATCTTTATAGTTCAAGGCTGGGCATTTTTTTTTTATGTTTATGATGCTCAAATCTTTCCACAGATAGTCTTTTAGAATTAAAACATTAAGAATATATTATATGTTATATTCATTTAGAACTTCCCCTATACCTGGAAACATTTTCCAAAGGTGTTGAATTTGTTCTCACCAAACTCTTATGGCCTTGTTTAATATGGGCAGTGTGGCCATTACTCAATGTAAGATACCATGCACAATCAAAGATTTTCTTTCTAGAGGTTTTTAGCATGTGTCCCTGGTACATATACACAAAAGTAAAACATCAAGGCTATATTAAAGCAACTGTCACTTGAAAAGGAAAATACACTGTAAAAGTTATTTCACTGAAATGTAGCAAAAACCTGCTAACAGTGCTGTCTGCATGTTAAAGCATGTTGGAAGTGTACTCCATGTGTGTCTCAGGTTACTCCTCCATGGTGGAGAGGTGACCATCACAAGCTCATACGGCTAAAGGCTCTGATAGGGAAGTAAGAAAATACATTCCAGTAGTAGGGCTTTATGGATGCATTCTAGTCTCCTTCTTAAATATATGTATTTCCCATAGCAAAATATGTAGTATTTATGAAATAACATGAACCTTAGCTAGATTCTGTGCATCACACACAGTTGAAGGGCAACCCGGGTTGTTATAGTTTATTTTCCTGAACTATCTGGAATTTTCTATTATATATTCATCAAATGAAACTGTATTGCAAAGCTACCAAGTACATAATAATGACTATCTTAAAACTTTTGCGATTCTTATAAAAGCAAACACTTTGAAATGTTATAGTGGCACAAAACATTATATCTTAATAACAGAGCAAAAATACCAAATATGCAATTCTAAAATAAAATACTTTAAATATATATATTAAAATTCATTTATTGAATTGAGCTCTGTGAAATATATATATATATACATATATACATATATATATACACATATATGTTTATATATGTATATTTTAAAACAAGGGGAATAAAGTACTCCTATAATTTTAATATATTTTGAGATGTCACTAAAGGGATATCATTTGTTTCTAAAATTATGTGTACTTAGTGTACTTAAGGTCTGAAAGGTTCACTGAAAGATGCCGTGGAGCTGTACTGCAAAGCTACACAGTAGCATGCATGAATGCTGGCACTGTCCCTGTTCAGAGGCTCAGTGTCCTGAAGCTTTGAGACTGGGACACAGGATCAGAGCAGGAGATGCCTGGCAAGTGATAAATTCTCTAAAGTCTTCAAATTCTGGGGCTTGAATAAAAATGAAGTCTTATAATACAGGTCACAGTTCCAGAATGAAGTAAGTTTTGAGTCTTATGACGGTATCATGATGCTGGTAGTTGCTTACAAAAATTAATACCAACACCAGGTATTCCAGAAGGTTCTCTTGGGGGCAGGCAGGCAGGCTTCCTGATAGAACCCTGAGAGACCCTGAGGCAGCAGGTCAACAGGGAACTGAGTTTTGTTTCCTAGTTGTGAAGGGCTTACGTCATACCAACATAGTAAATTCTAGATGATGGCGGTAGCTTGTCTGGGTGGGAGTGGAAAGTATCTATTCAGATGTGTGCTATGCTGAGTGAGGAGTCTTGCATGCACCAAGGACAGAATTAGCGTCCTGCTTTCTGTTGAGAATGGGCAACTCTTGAAGTTTCCAGGGGAGTTGGTAATGCTGTTTATGCAAGTTGTCTTGGCAGAAGGCCTGAAGGATGTGATTACTGATTCTGGGTTAATTCACAAGAAGCACCCGAGGTGCCTATAAAGTCTGCACAGATCCTAGTGCAGACAAGGCTAATCCTTCAGAGGAGGGACAGCTTCCCCAGGGACTCTGAGCTTCTGTCAGGTGGGGTCTGTCTGCCCTAAGGAGAGAGGTCAGGGCACAGTGGCTCTAGAATTGGATTCTGGTCTGCTTGGGCATTCTCTATGTCCTCACTGCTCACACACATAAATGTGCATGTTTACAGTCTTTAGGAGCCCAAGTTACTCTACTCTCCTAGAATAGTGTTGTTAGAAGACACTGATATCTAAGGAAAACACCAGCCTCATGTTTAGATTCTAGGGTCTGACTGTTCCTTCAAACTTAGTTTTTTGTCCTGTGGAGGCAGAGCCCGGCAAGTGGTCCAGAAGCAGCACAGCGCACAGTGGGGACGCGTGTGGGGACTGGGTTGCTCTTGGGAGTTGGGATTGATATGGATGCCATGCAAGCAGTGCCTCAGTGACAGCTGGGACAAAGGCTAGCTCAAGACTGCAGAGTTCAGCTCATGGCCATGAGAGAGAGAAAACAAATCCGGTAGTTCTCCTACCAATCAATGATTGAAATTTGCTTTCAAAATGACTGAAATCAGCCACGTGACTGATTTCATTTCGGATCTGGTAAACAGAATGAACATTTGAACCTATCTACCGAGAAGATTCGCCTCTCCTTGACAACCACTTGGAGCCACCAGTTCGAACCCGCCGAGACATAAGCATTCCAGTTTTACAGGAACTAGATTGTTAGAGAAAAAGCAAGTCATCTCTTTGCAAGGGAACAGTCAATCCAGACAGAGGAGAGCGGTGACCTCACTTTCACGGGGGACAAATGAACAAGGAGGAGGACACCCTGCACTTGTTGGGTGATGGGGCTGGTCAGGAGCAGAGCCTCTGTTCTAGTTAGAACCAGATCCTTCACTGTAGAATGCCTCTAGGCTGACAGGGCTTCACCATGGGCTCACCCATCATGGACGCCAGAGACCAGCACAGGTGATTCTTTTAGGAGGCCATTTTATTTTGTAAGGCAACCCAGATCAAGCATAAGACGTCACTTCCCATTTCCCCAAAGACTTCTGTTTTTATCGAATTTGATCAATCCTGCCAACCCTTAAACATTTTACTTATCAAAGCGTTCTAAAGCCCACTAAACTACACTCAGGGCTCTGTTACTCTTGACTGTTGACTGGAACCATAGCCTACAGTTGCTGAAAGAGTGTTAGCTACAGTGGCCCTGTGGGGACCTTCTCATCGTGTCTACTTCTTACTGAATTAAGGAGCATGCCAGGTAAAAGGAACTTCAAACCTTGCTAAAATGGACGCAGGACGCTAAGTAGCAGATACTCACAGGACGACCTCCACATGGTCCAAAGCCCACTGATCATGACCTGTTCCATTGTGGCGTGGCTGCCACCAGCGCAGTAAAACCCCTTTCATCCGTGCTTCCCTGGGTTGCAAACAGAAGGACATAGAGGCTGAATGTTTCAGAGACCTTTTTTGGTAAGGAGGACCGTTCTTCTGGAAGGCGATCTTGAGACTTGAGATGCTTTCACAGGCTAACCCAGGACAAGGAAATGTTGCACAGAGGGCCCAGATCTGCCTAGTGCCTAGGACTCTGTAAGCAGTATGGAAAGGCAGGTAATGGTGGTCTACCTTCCTTTCTTCCTTCCCTTTGTTCTAACACTTTCTGGAAAAGCAATGTTTACCAACAAGCACGAAATGCTTCCTGTGACAGACCCTGTGCTAGAAGCTGGGTGAACGAGGCTAAGTGATGGTGGCATGAATGTATGCCCTCCAGATGCCCAGACAGTCGCTCCAAATAGAAACTCACGACTGTTGTTCTCTGAAGGACTGAAACACTGTTTAAAGGAAGAGACACATGCTGAGTGTCTTTGTATTTAGGCCTCCATCCACACCCCTTGCCCTTCTGCCTTGCTTAGTTATCTGCCTCTGGACCTACGGCAAACAGCAACACCATGTCAGTAGTCTGGGATGTCTTGGCGCTGCCACTGCCTAGGTTCAAGGCACTGACCCAGTAACCACCCAGCTTCAGTGTCCTGCTCAGTGAGTTACTGCAGGCAGGAGGTGGCCACTTACAGGGGGACGTTGTAAGACACCCGCTGAGCTTGGGTAAAGTCCTTCGGCTGGTGCTGAGCAATGACATGCCAGGTGATGCCATTGTTGACGCTGTACTGCAGCAGTACTGCTTTGTCCACGGTATGGGGGCCGCTGAGGTCGCTGTTGCAACTGTCTGTCTGGGCTGGGCTCCCAATTTGCAAGACAAACATAATTTTGCTGAAAAAAAAAATACAGGGAAATCAACTTGAGATGAGAGTGGGGAAACATTTAAGGAGGAGGAAGTTTACCATCTTTGTTTTTCCTAAAGTCCATAATTCCTGAGGTCATAATATAGTTGGGTCTTCCGTAGGTTCCACATCTAAAGATTCAGCCAATTACACACTGAAGATATTCTAGAAAAAACTGCTACTGAATGAGTTACAGCCTTCACCTACTTTGTTGTTCCTCAAGCAACATAGTGTATCACCCATCTGCATAGTTTATACATTGTATTGGACACTGTAAACCTTGATCTAAATCACCCAGAAGCATTAGCGTAGGCTAGATGCAAGTACTACATCAGAGAGAACAGAGAATCCATGGGGACCCTGGAAAGAATCCCTCATGTTTACAAGGGCTGACTGTAGAGTACAAACACGTAAGAAGAAACAGCTCTAACTTTCAAAGCTGTGTCCCTTTTTTTATGATGCTGGGAATTTGTTTAGAATATTTCCCCCCAAATACCCTTTGCTCTCTAAACAGTAATCCAGGCCAAGCAGCCGAGGACACAGAACACGAACACAACATGTGTACTGTATGTTTCTTTACAAATGGCTCCAAGCTGAATGGCCTCTGAACAAGGATAAATCACCACGTGTACTCCAGGAAAGGTTTTCTGGAGATCAGATGGGGGAAAGCTGTAGCACGCTGGTCCAGGCTCGCACCCGCCCTTTGGATGGATGCCACCTCCCGTTCCACAGACATCCTCATGCTGAAAGGACGTAGCTCTTTGAGTGTGCATGTGTGCGTATGACTGTGCAGTGTGCGTTTGTATGCACCTATATGGGTGTGTGCGTATGTGCATGTGCACATATGTGAGTGGAGGCCAGAGGTCAATGTCGGCTGTCTTCAAGAGCTTTTCCGCCACACTGTTTTGAGTCAGGGTCTCCACTGAGCCTGGGACTGACTAATTCAGTTAGACTGGCTACCTAGCAAGGGCTGGTGTCCTTCTGTTTCTACCCTCTAGTGGGAGGACTATAGCTGCACCTCTACATTTGGCTTTTTATGCACATTCTGCGTATCTAGACTCAGGTTGTCATGCTTGCACAGCAGACTCTACCCACTGAGCCAACTCCTCAGCCCTGCAGACATGGATTTTAAACACAGAAACATCCCCATAAGGTTACTAGTGACCAACAGAGTGGTTACATTTTGAGTAAATAAGTAATACATAGTATTTAGTGGTGTGCAACTGTTCACTGACTATTTGCATCAGTATATGGGGGTCCAGGAGGCCTGACTCTAGAATAATTATATCTTTTGGTAGGAAAAAAATGAGAATGTAATGGGTACAATTTTAGCATTTCCATGGTTCTTATACAGGAATGCTTTTACTATATTTTTACCATTCAGCATATTGAAAACCACAAAATCTGTTTTTTAACTCAAAAAATATTAATATTTTCCAAACTAAAGGCTTCAGGTTAACCACCACATTCTGTTACTACACACCTAGCCCTCAGATACCTATGTGGTTCCTGAGTTCTGGCCATCATTCAGGGGGTACTCTAGTCCAGGGCTTTGTGGCCCCTTTAAATCTTTGCATCTTTACCCATACTCTGGCTCTGGCAGAATGGCCAAGGATGGGAAGTGGGGAAGAAAGTCAACCCTGCCATGGTCTTGTCCTGCATCACTTACATAATCTACATCATATATAGTATACAGTTTCTGCTCACTCTCTTCTGCATTAACAATAAAGATCTCATCATCCTTTTTTCTATTTGTTAAACTTACAGGGGCTATTCATAGACATTTGCATGCATAGACTTTTTCATGTTATATTTATACATCTGCTTGTAACCTATGGTTGACATTATGTTACCTATGTAGCTAGTATGTGTGGGAAGAAATATCAAAGAAATCCTATGGCAATTTTACACAATGATAGCTCTGAGTTGTTAAACCACTCAATGGCTTTTTGATATTGAGGTTCCCTTGCTTAGTGGACATTGTTGCATGAAGTCCGTGATCAGATCTGGGCTTGTGATCAGTTCAGTGTCTTGAACATGGCACAGGGTTTGCTCACCTTGCTCGAGTGAGATCCAGTGGCTTGGTGGCAGCTTGCCTTATCTGACAACCATTAAAGTAGAGCGAGTCTCCGTGGGCATAGGGTGCCAGCTGCCCACAGCCACTTCCGATCACTCCGCCCTGGATGGTTTCCCAGTTGGCTTCAGTGACTCTTGCTGATTCAAAATTATCTTTAATGTAACTAGGAAGCTCGTGACTGAAGACAGAGCAGTCGTCACCTGAGGGAAAGGAATACTCACAGAGACTGGAACCAGGTAGAGTAAACACAATCCTCCAGAAATAAAAACAATATTCAATTTCTGGTTTGAGCTCCTCTTAGGCAAGAACAGTGAAGTACCAGGCAGGCTCGCTCCCAGAAGCAATCATTTCTCTTGTATTTAGGTAATTATTGGCAACTTTGAGACAAATCCTATTACTTTTGAGTCAATGCTTAACATGCATTTGAACAAATTCACTGCTTGTGCCAATCTAGTGTTTAAACCCCACAGCATCTGGCTAGGCTTGTGTGTTTACCAGCGATGGGTCTCAGCAGGGAGCTTTCTTCCTGGAATAGGAAGCCAATCTAATTTCCTTTTTTCTCAGTATAATTTTGCAGAAACTAGATATGCTGTGTTCTTGTTCTACATTCTGCTCTCTACTTAATGAGTCCTGAGAGCAGAGTCTGCCTGTCTTAACTCCTGGTTGGAGTCCAGCACCTAACACAACTCTTGGTACCTTTTCAATAATCAGCAAGGATGCTGGGATAAATACATGAAAAATAAAAACACCGGAAATGTCTCTCAGGAGTCACTAAGGTTAAACTGGCGTGTCAGACATTAAGGTAGTGAATGTGTGCAGCCTTAGATTTTTTTCTTGATTTGAACTATACATGTTTACTAAATGCCCTCAATAATTCAAAATAAAAAAAGCCCTACTTCTGTTGGATTATGGAAGAGGGAAAATTCCAGACAGCCAGGTTTTCTCATGAGACATTTGGTTCATTAATTTGTCCAAAGTTAAACTTCTTCAGCTAATAGCCAGGCAGGCTCAGCTGGTCTTGGCAGCAGTTATAACGGGGGAGCAGGAGGCGGGTAAGTAATTTCAACATCAGCGATGTGTAGGCATCTACATTAATCATATCCATTTCATCTGGAGGCAGGAACATAGCACCAAGCAAGAAATCTAAATGGATCTCCTTGTAGAATTCCAACATATATATTCTAAACATTGTGTTCTTGGGGAAGTGGTATAATTTTTATCTTCTTTAGATAAATCTCTCAGCTGTGAGAACTGGCAAGGTTGATTGGGAAGAAAAACCCAGGACCTGGTCATTTTTTACCAGCTCCATGCTCTTAACAAATACTTAACCTCTGCGCCTTACTTCTCTGATTATCAAGTGGGAATGGTCACCTTAACCAAAGGTCACTTAGATGGCTGGCTTGGAAGAATGGGTATAGTCTATGCAGACAGTAAAATCAGGGCACTGTAAAGTTCAAAGATTTGTGTGATGGTGGAGGAGGGTAATGGTGAGTGTGTGATGAGGGG
>NC_034591.1:16561348-16566951 GCF_900095145.1 Mus pahari
GGTAATGGTCAGTGTGTGATGGTGGAGGGGGTAATGGTGAGTGTGTGATGGTGGAGGGAGTCTGGAGCCTGCTGAGGAGTCTGGCGGAAGGAGAGCAGGTCTGGCAGGCTGTCCCCACCCTGTGAGTCTGACCAGACACTGTCCCAAACATTGGCCTCTAGAAGTCCAAGCAGTAGAAATGAACTTGGTTGTACGATGGAGCTCGCTTTCCCATAGTGTCACAGACCACCAGCTACAACCGTGGGGGATGAAAGCTGTGTGCAGGAAGGTGGGGTCAGATAGACGCTGATGAAGACAAGGCCCAGAGGAGGAAACAGAGTTGGGTGTGGCTGGGACAGGAAGCTCATGTGAAAGGGAACACAAGGTACTACAAGGTCTCCAGTGTAGATTTACCCCGACTTGTCTACTTACAAATGTAAATCATTATACTCAGAATCTATCAAGTTGATTTTAGCCTTTGTTAAAAAAATGCATAGATGTGAGGTATCTTTGAGTATATGTGGGCACATACTTGTATGAGTGTATACAGTGGGCAGGGGACAGCCTCAGATGTCATTGTCACGAATGTCATCTACCTCCTTTGAGTTATTTTCTAACTGACTGGGGATCATCAACTAGTCTAGACTGGCAGCTGAGTGAGCCCTAGGAACCTGCTTTCTGGGTCCCCAGTGCTGACAGTATACGTGTATAACATCATGCCTGGCACTTTTATGTGAGTTCTAGGGTTGCACTCAGGTTCTTGAGCTTGTAAGCCTAGTGCTTTACTGCTGGAGTCATCTTTCCAACTCCTCAGTCTTCTTTTAAAAATGAGTTTCAGGAAGCAGGAGGGGAACTATTGGGGGGTGGAAGTAGAGCATATATGTAAATATCATAACGAAAGCCAGTGTTTTATAGGCCAGCTAAAAAAAATTTAAAATGCATTCAGTAATATATCTCAAGGCTGAGAATTCATTCCAAAGATAATAACCTAGAGGTCAAAGATTATGTCAGCCACCTCTGCCCCTCAGTTGGCCTTCCCATGCACGTCCTGGTGTCCTGTATGTAACATAAGGAGCCCACAGGGTCCTGCTTCAGGAGCAGCCTGGGTTCAGACCTTGGAAGCTTTCGTCGCAGATGCAGACGGCCCCTGTGGTGCAGTAGCCATGCCCGCTGCAGAGCTTGGGACAAGCCTCTCCGATGTACACATGGTCGATGGCCCAGCTTTGTTTCTCCGTCTCTTCTCCCTTCTGGATCCAGCGGAACTGTGTGGCACTGAGAGACCCAAGGGGACACAGTTAACAGGCGTTCCTGTGTCTAGTCTCTGCCTGTGGGAATGGGATCTGAGGAAAGCTCTCAAATTTCTATTCAAAGCGCCCCAGAAGCAGGGGGATGACTCATCTTCCGGGCTCTGGGTGTGAGTCCTTACATGCCTTTCTGAAAGCTGTATCTTCTCTTCCTTTGCCTATGTGCCCATGCACATGTGTGTTTGTATGTGATCTGTGCTACTGCTTCTATTCAACTTCTATGAGAATTTCCTATTTCATTCTACAGTAATTCTATGTCCGTGTGTGTGTGTGTGTGTGTGTGCGTGCACGCGTGCTCATGTACATATACACACATATGCATATACACACATATACATATACACACATATACATATATGTATAAAACTAAAGAAGCATATACTTTTCTAAATTTTTCAGTGAAATGAATGCTGCTCTCAGGAAAATCACTATGTGGCCTCAGCTTCCTGTAACCTGGCAACCCAGGAGGTCTGCATGTCCACATGAGCAGCACAGCCTTTGGCAGGATGGAGCGCTAGGGCAGAATTGGCCCCAACTTTAGTCTCTGCGTAGAAGCTAACATTCAGGATGTTTGAGTAAATGTTGCACAAGTACCATATGTAGTTAAAAGAAAATCTGGGCTCTGTGAGTGATTTACAAATATGTTCCCATCTTTTTCTTGGGACATGAAATGGCAAGAAGAAGAAAGGGTCCTCAGGTTGCAGTTAAAACTTTGTTCTCATCTTCCTGCAGGACTGAGCAGAGCAACATTGCCGGTTGTGTGCGACCCCCTCTGGGGTCAAATGACACTTTCACAGGGGTCGCCTAAGACTGTCAGAAAACACAGGTATTTGCATTACAATTTGTAACAGTAGCAAAATTATGAAGTAGTAAAAATAATTTTATGGTTGGGGGTTCCCACAGCATGAGGAACTAACTGTATTAAAGCCTTAGGAAGGCCGAGGCACAGCGCTGCAGAGGCTGCCTGACAGCCCCACTCCGCTCACCTCTGTACACAGCTCACCTTGACGAGACGTGGTCCGGCAGCTGGATGGTGATCCTCTTCCAGCTTGAGCTGTTGACAGCATTATAAATGGTGGCTTCATGGAACTGGAACGGGGAGCAGCCAATGCTATTGGAAGAGGAAGGCAGGCACTGGGTCTGCACGAGCTGCCAGGAATCGGACCTGTAGCCATAAAAAGGGCTGCGTTAGACAAGTCAGAAGGAGATGTGATTAATATGTCAGACAATGCTTTGGGATAGGATCAAATCATTTCATGTGAATTTCCTTTTTAAAAAATATTTATTTTGATTTCATGTGTATGAATGTTTGTTGCATGTATGCGTGGGCACTACAGGTGTGCATTTCCTGCATAGGCGGAAGAGGCAATTCTACTGGGACTGGAATTAGAGACAGGTGTGAGCCACTGAGTGCTGGGAACTGAACCTGGGTCCTTTGGAAGAGCGGCCAGTCTTCTTCACCATTGAACCATCGTTCTAGGTATCTCTCTTTAAAGATCTATTCACTTAGAATTTCACCTTTCAAAAATTACATATAACCATAGATCACTGAATCACTGAAAATAAGTTAAAATATAACCCTGAAATACCTTGCATATATGTATGAAATTCTCATAGCATAGATAACTTAAAATCAAAAAGAAAATAACTGCTCACTAGATGCATGTTAACTCTTTAAAACTACATTAACATATGTAAATGTATTCACAGACAGCAGAATAAAATGACAGCATGTATAAAATGGGTTTAAGTAACTTCTCACTAGAAACACACATAGAACCAATCGACTTAACCTAGTATAACTAAGTTTTCCTAGTGATGGTGTTAGACAGCTATCTACAAGAGAAGTGCCTCATCAGGCTCCGTCCACCACTGCTAAGGTGGCTTAGGAGGCAGGCCACCAGTGGGAGCATATTCAGATCATCTGCCTATTAAAAATCTTCTGAAGGTTGGATAAAAATGAGTAGCGTGAAGCAAATAGTTATAGTAGTGCAAACTCAATATCTTATTTTAAAATGTAAAGCTGCTGCCCAGTGTGAAAACAGTTTTTCCCTTTGGTTTGAAGGTAAAATGTGAAGACATACATGTAAATTTTATGCTAATGAATTGCATGAATATTCACACAAGCTGACCAGGCCTCCCTAGGCACTGCAGGCAGCTGCCTCCCCAGTCCTGGGGCTACAGGTGTGCCATAGGTGTGCCACAACCTCCTGGTTTCAATACACAGAATTGCTTCTTTTCAATTCTTAAATTCTAAACCTTAACTTTAGGCCCACATTTGCATTATGTTTTCAGGTTTGAAGGAAATGTAAACTGATTTCACTAACCTTGCATCCTTGGTGTACTCCAGCATCACGGAGTGAAGGTCACCACAAGAAGTGGCTTCACAGCCCACCACAATCTAAAACAAACACGAGCAATCAGTGCATGGGCTAGACTAAGTGATACCCAATATAACTAATCAGAAATGCTGCACCTCAACATTAAGACTCTAATGGGCAATCAAGTATTCAGAGAGAGTTTTACAAGAATGGAGAATTCATTCCTTAGAGCTGTTAGGACATGCAATTTTCAGAGAAGCTGAGAAGTAAAGATTTTAAGGTATTAGCTCTACTAATTTAACTAATATACCACATTACATGAACTTGAATAAGCTAAATTGGCTAAAATATTATGAGAAAAATCTATGGAAGGAAATTGAAAGTATCTAGTGCAAAGCATGGTCACTGTTTTAACAGCACTTATCTGCCATTAAGTTTTTATTTGGAACTGAAAAATGTAAAAAAAATTATTACTTTAATAGTCATTCTTATGGCTGTTTCTCCTTTTCAGTACTATCTGCAATTAAATGTTTGAACCTTAATAATGCATAAATGCTATAAAATTTGGGGACTCAAATATAAGTTCTAATTGTTGATTTAATCAACAAGTGCTATTTCACCACTGGTATTAGGGCAAGTTAGTGCTAAAACTCTCAGGTGTAACACTCATAAATGAGACAATTAGAATTCAACATTAGAATAAGAAGTTTAGTCCAATAATATTAGTGGGGATTTAAAAGACACATAAAGTCGGGCAGTGGTGGTGCATGCCTTTAATCTCAGCACTTGGGAGGTAGAGGTAGGGGGATCTCTGAGTTCAAGGACAGCCTGGTCTACAGAGTGAGTTCCAGGATAGCCAGGGCTACACAGAGAAACCCTGTCTCGAAAAAAAAAACAAAAAAAACCCCAACCCCCCCAAAAAAAACCACCCCCCAAAAAGAGGACACATAAATAACAAGGGATGGTGAGACTGCAGCTGATTAGATGGACTGGAAATTAATTCACCCATTATGTGCATGCAAGCCCACCCTGAAGGATGGGAGCACCTGAGAGGCAGAGGAGGCTGGATGCAAGTGGGGAGAGAATGGAGCCCTGTGGGATGAAGCTAGAGAGCTGAGCTTCAGTGATACGGATAAACAAGCCGCTAATCTTTACTTAAGAACAGAAAACCATTGAAGGTTTGAGGGGCGGAACAATGGACCAAGAGCTAAGCTACATAAAGCTCTTCTGACATCAAAGTTAGGTAGGAGTGGAGAGTAACTGGGTGTCAACAGGGAACTTGATGGACATTTGTTGACTTAAATAGGGCACGAATGGATGTGATGGTGCAGAGAAGACCTGAGGAGGGAAGGACATGTGGAGGTAGAATTAGAGGGCAGAGGCACTGATTCCAGGTGAAAGGTGGTCTGATAAACGGGAGTCATAAGGAGGGGTTGGTGTAGGAGCGAAGCTGTTGAGTTTACCATGGGACATACTGAGAGTAAGTCAGAAGTGTGTGGAAACGACTAAAATGGAGTTAGTGTGCTGGTGAGAAAGGTGGTAAAAGGAGCTGTGGTCAAGCCTGATGACCTGAGTTCGAGTCCCAGGGCCACATGGTATGGGGAGAGAGCTGACTCTTTCAAGTTGTCCTTTGATCCCCACATGAGCAACCATGGCCTGCATCACACACACACACACACACACACACACACACACAGACACACACACCTCAAATCAGTAAACGAATAATGTAACTTAAAATACTAATATAAATTTGAGTTGTTAGTGAGCCAGTCAAGGTTAGATACCCACATTTGAGACCTGCTTTTCAAGGTATGATATAAGCGGGAAGACTATGGAATCCTGAGTGATCAGATGCAGTGGAGGGACAGACTCTGGAATGCACGGAGAAATTCGTATGTTTGAGGTGGAGGGAAAAAGATTACAAAAGGGCACAGAAGTAGATACCAAGGAGATAAAAGAACAAGGAGAGAGAGAGAGAGAGAGAGAGAGAGAGAGA
>NC_034591.1:16566967-16602099 GCF_900095145.1 Mus pahari
GGGGAGGGAAGGAGGAGGGGGAAACAGAGAGGGAGAGAGGGAGGGGGAAGGGGAGGGGAGGGGGGAGGAGGAGGGGGAGACTGACTTTGATTCTCCCCAGTTACAGAGGAGAACAACAGCTGAATATTTAGAGAGTACAGGAGAGAAGAAGGGATCTGCAGTATGTTCTGGGGTAGAGTAAATTTCTGGGGTAACCTAAATTTCAGGGGACGAATTTACCTTTATTAAAAATTATTGTGGGCTGGAGAGATGGCTCAGTGGTTAAGAGCACTGACTGCTCTTCCAAAGGTCCTGAGTTCAATTCCCAGCAACCATCTGTAATGGGGTCTGATGCCCTCTTGTGGTGTCTCTGAAGAGAGCAATGGTGCTGTACTCATGCATACAGTAAATAAATAAATCTCTAAAAAAATTATTGTAATTTGTATGTGAATGAATGGGACTGGGGGAGCGCATGTATTTCCATGGAGTGCAGAAGCATTGGATTTCCTGTAGCCTGATAGACAGTGACTGTGAGCTGCCTGACAGGGGTTGGGAACTAAGCTCAGGTCCCCTAGATGAGCAGCAAGTGCTCCAACTGCCAGTCCATCTCTCCGTCCCCTTTCCTGTTATTTTAAATAAATTAATTTGGTTGGAGGAAAGCATTAGTGTTCCTCAGTTCTGAGTTCACAGTGCCATCCAAGGAGGAGACAATACAGACCCCAGTGGATCAGGAGAGGAAAGTGTTGACTTTCAAAGGCTGGGAAGTTGGGGTGGAATGACACGAAGAATCGCAGAAGCTGCACACTCTCTTAAGGGAGTGTTAGCACTGAGAACGCGGGTTCATCATCTCTGAAGTGAGTCTAATACAGAGCTAAAGAAAACGGTGGATGCAACTTCAATGTCTGTAATAAATTCTCCAGCCCAGCTTTTAGAATAATTGACGTTTATAAAAATGATCTAATAGTGAAACAGATTTCTGTAATCCCTCTAACAGGGTTTGCCAGACATCAGAAAGAGAGCAGCTGCCATGGCTTTGTCAATCTCTGTGAGTGTCTACTAATCGCTCGCTATGTCCTCCTTTCTAGTCTTCTAAGTAGTATAAGAGATTTTTAAAAATCCTCTAGTTCTGTGAGACATTGGGAGCTACAACTGTGCCAGTGTGCAGGTTAGTGGAGTTGGAGACAAAGGAACATTGAAAAATAAACTGACAAATAGGAAAGGAAGCAAATGGAGGTTAGGGCTGAGGGAGGGGGTGTGGTGATGGAGGTTAGGCAGAGGGAAGGAGGGGTGTGGGTTCGAGGCACCGACAGAAGCCTTTCATTTTGGTAGATGAATACATATGAGCTATAACAGGCTACATTTCTTACTCTGCCTTCACATCTCCACAGATTTTTTATCTATGCTCAGATAACCACACCTGAAGAAAACCTTTGTAAAATGTTACCACAAGTTACAGTGTCTTTTAATGGATGCCATCAGTCACTGTGTGTCAGAACAAGTCCCTTTTCCCACAACCCACACGGAAGTTAAGTTCCGGCATCACTTTCCCTTACTTTAAACTGCATCATGTATCCGGGCTGTATAATGAGCTCGCGGGAGGAGAGCGCATTGTGGGTCTTGTCCTTCTTTTTATTTGGCCAGTAGAGATGGAAGGATGGGTTGCCACAGAATCCTGCTGTCCTTACTGCATTAGGGTAAAAACTCCAGTTTTCCTCATGGGAAGAGCCTTCTGTTAAGCAAGCAGGAAACAATGCCGTCGTACGTTATTTTCTCCCACTAAGATGTTCAATGTTAAATAACTTTCGTGTTTACTACCAAGGCTTGTTTTTATTTTACATGACTATTTTAATATATAAATCCCAGGGGAGAGCCCACGCTTAGGGCAGTGCTACTGAAGGCTGCTAGAATGATCACTTTGCTATAAAAGGGGAACCGTTTTTCTGGGTAGAAATTCTTCTTCCTAGGCCTCTGCAGCATGTGTTCTACGGAACAGAAACTACTAAAAGGACTAAAATGTTCTGGGTATTGTGATTATGAATTATAATAAAAACAGTCTTTATTTAGCGATGTTCTTTATAAGTTCTCAATCGACAGTTCAGCAAGTGAGGAACCTTGAAGAGCTCACAGCAGTTGAGCATCATGAATGAGAGACCCTGCAAGGGGCTGGCTACGGAATATTCACCTGATGCCTCCACCCACAGCGGACAGAGAGAATGCTCTTTGGGGCTTTCTTCTTACCATCATCGAAAGTGTCCACCAGTTGGCTCGGGTTGATTTCTGCTCCCCCAATCAGAATGTTGTCCAATGCCCACTGCGCACGCTCCACCCCGGAAACCACGAGCCCATTGCTGATGACAAAAGGCTGCCACCAGCGAAGTCGAGTTGTGTTGGTGAGGGCCCCCTCAGGCAGGAGGATGTAGTCGTGCCTCACAGAAATGTATTTCTGGAAATCCATCTCGTGAAGCAAAGTCCAAGTGATTCCTATAAAAAGACCAAACTTATCAGCTCCCTAGTGCCAGGAAAACAACTCACAAACCAGCAGCAACTGAAGTTCTGTATGCTTCCTAAGGAAATGTTTACCCTGGCAGTGAAAACTGAATCTAGGGACTTCAAGTGTTGACACTTATAATCAGGGCTTCAATAAAAAAACTGATCACAATGTCAGAGTATTTAGATGTACTTGTTCAAAGAGAATATATTGAAGTAAAAAATGATGTGTTCTTAATTTTAATTATTTTAAAATTGATTTTAATTAATTTTTATTTTAATTAATTCAATTTAAATTAATCTCTAGATTCTTAAGAGGCTTTATTTTTCAAGAAGAACATATGCTCATTTCTAGACCAGTAGGTTCTAGATTTAAAAACACAGCTATTAGAATTCTATATATCTGCCAGTGCCTGGCAGATATATAGAATTCTAATATCTGTATGGGAGTGGGTGGGTTGGGGAGCAGGGGGAGGGGGAGGGGATAGGGGATTTTCGGAGAGGAAACTAGGAAAGGGGATAACATTAGAAATGTAAATAAATAAAGTATCTAATTAAAAAAAAGAAAAAGATTCTATATAATTTGTAATGAAATGATAAGAAGTTGGTCTTATTGCTTGATAGACTGTGGGAAAAATGTTTACAACACATGATTAGGCTCAGACAGTTCTGGCTAATCTATTAGCTAGTTATTCAGAATGTTATCTGCCACCTAAAACATACTTTCTTTTGAAAAAAAAAAAACCTTTTAACTGTTTCCTATTGGAATTGTTTTTTTCTATCAATGACCTTATTAAATTACTTTATTTTTAAAGATTTCCTTATTTTTATTTTGTGTGTATGAGTATTCTGTTTGCATGTATGAAAGTTCACCGCTTGGGTGCCTTTTACCTACTGAGGCTACAAGAGACTCCCGGGACCTGGAGCTATAGGTGACTGTGAGCCACCATGTGGGTGCTGGGGACCAAACCTTGCTGCTCTGGCAACCAGTGCTCTTAATCCTGAGCCATCTCTCCAGCCCTTAAAACATTTTTTTCCTGAATATCCCATTGTATTAATGACTTGATAGTTATATAAATTATATTAACAATATAAATAACAATAATTTTGTTAACATGGTTTCATGAATTCAGGATACTTTTACAATTGGTGAGGTTTTCTTATAGAGTCCCTTCGGTATTTATTTATTGACCCAACAGTGTTTTATAATTTTTTTTGTTTTGTTTTTTTTTTTGAGACAGGGTCTTACTATGTACTTCTGGCTGTTCTAGAACTCACTATGTAGACCAGGCTGACCTTGAACTCACAGACCTCTACCTGCCTCTGCCTCCCAAGGGCTGGAATTCAAGGTATGTACCAAGCTGTTGGGCCTAAGATTCTTTTGAAACATATTTTACTCAGAAAATCCTTCAAAAAAAAGTTTTCTTTATGCTCTTACAAAAAAAGTCTATTTAAAAAGTAGACAGACCGGGGGGGGGGGGGAGAGAGAGAGAGAGAGATGGGAGAGAGAATCTGGGGTGGGGTGGGGGGAGGAGAGTGGGTTGTGGATGTTATAAATGGGGGAGAGATGTGGGAGAGAGAGACCCTGGGGGTGCTGGGGGAGGAGTGGGTTGTGGATATGATAAAGATGCCCTATATACATGAATTGCACAGAGTACATAAAAATACACATTCTATTAAAATCTTTTTCTTTTTAATGGGATCTCTCTCTCTCTCTCTGTCTCTGTCTCTGTCTCTCTGTCTCTGTCTCTGTCTCTCTCTCTCGGTGGGGGGTAGCTTTTGCCTAAAAGCAGTCCTATGAATAGGACATGTAGCACAAGCCAGAGCTGTCTCTTTCTTCATGGTCATCACTGTCAGAAAGCTCTGCTTCTGAGGGTGTTGGATGGATGTGGGATGTGCTCCTAGGCATAGCTGTCCCCCATAGGACATGCCTCCGTCCGTAGAGAAGTCCAGCAGCACGCCTTCCTTCCGGCAGACGGGCCGATGACAAGACGTCATGTTGTTCTCACTGCCGATACGTCCCCAGTACTGCAGGAATCTAAACGCAAGCACACAGTCTCTCTCAGAAGGGTGGACCAAAGCCGCCACTCAGGTCCTGAGTCCTGATAACAACTGGTGTCAACTGTGCGACGGACGTGAGAAAACCGTGACTTACTTTGCACCTCTGAGATCTAAGTCTTGAGTAATAGCTTGTCTCACAGTGGACCCCCCAAAATAGAGTGCAGTGTTCTCAGCAAGGATCCCGCACTCTGTACAAGTGCTTCCGCCTTCTAAGGACATCCATAAGTCAGGCTTGATCTCCTCACTGTCAAAGCGCTCCTTCAGGAAAGTCTGTGGGGCGGTGGAAGGGTCGGGGATGCAGTTAAAGATAATGATTTCAGGTAGAAATGATGGACTTAAAGCAACGGAACTAATTTCAGTATCTTTGCAAAGATATGCTTGAAGGACAACTGATTATGCTCATAACTTTACTTTCTACCAGATACCGAAGAAAATTTAAACTGCTTAAATAAAATACAATAATTAGACTTTTATTTTTAAGATATAAAAATGTAAACTTCTAACACACATCAAAGTATAGATTCAAGGTTAAAGTATCAGTATCTTTTTAATATAATCTTAATAAATGCAAAATCAGAGTAACTTAATGGCTAGAAAGAATCAGGAGGCAATCTTTTTTCTGTCCAAAGAAATAAAATAATTCAGCTATCCTAGAAACATAATCACTAAAACCAAACACAAAAATACTACTTTTTATAGACCTTAAATCCCAGAAATTTTATATTACCCAAAGAAGGGAAGTGATATAATTTTATCACGTTTTACGGGACATAGACTTGCAATTACAGTAAAAACAGTATTTATGTATCTCTATATACTTCTATACATTTCCCCAGTTCTATAAGAGAGTTCTATCTTGTGTGGTTAAATGATTTAAATAAGTCTCATTTCCTCAAACAGGGAGCACAATTGACCCTGTAATTAAAGGCATGAGAACGCAAGCCCGTCTGGCTGTACTTAACTAATGGTGAGAAAATGAGTGCAATTTTTTATAAATGAATGTTCATATGTAAGAACACGAGCCGGGAGAAACGCATGGCTAACCCACATACTCTCATTACAAGACTGAATTAGAGTTCACAATGCAGGCTCACATAATTTCTTATCTGAGAAATACTAATGACATCTGAATGTCCATAGGAGGTCTCAGGCCTTTTCTTTAGACGCAAATGAGCAATATCTTTAAATTTTATTTTCAATATTTGTTAGGCTTCAATTATATGTACTTTTTTTTTTTTTTTAAATTTAGGATTTCCTATTCAGGCTGCCCTGGAACCCATGGTACAGCCCAGGACTGCAGGTGGGAGCCATGACCTCTGGCAGCTGACTGTGTTAGCTGGGGTATTTTTCAGTTATTGAAATGATATATGTCTCTGCTTATTTACAGAAACAAAATACATGTGTGGCTTCTGTGTTCAGAAGCTACACCGACTTTACATATTGAACAGCTATTATGTCAAAAATGACTCAGCCACATTTCAGTTTTTAGTAAGTTAGGCCATAGAATTTTCTGGAAAAAAGTTTGAGCAGTGTTTCAACATGTTTGAATATTTGTTTTTGGAGGGCTATCTGTAATATTTGCTTCATTCTCCTTTGTACCAATTGTAAAAATAAGATCTTTTTAAAAAGGCAAATACTGACTTTAAGCTGAGTATTTTATGTTTTTTAAAAGAAAAATGCTGGACATAGTGGCACATACCTTCCAGCATTTGAGAAACAGAGTCAGGCATCTCTTTGAGTTTGAGGTCAGCCTGGTGTACACAGAGCTACATAGTGAGACAGACAAGGGAGGAGCTGCAGGGGGGAAAGGCAGAGACCCACAACCTTGCTACAGAGCTCGTGGATAGAAACTGGTCATGGGCCAGCCTGTAAGGAAACAGTACACAGTACCTTCAGGCTGTGAGTTAAGTAGCAGTTTGGCCCTGAGTAGCCTGGGTCACAGATACACTGTTCCTTTAGGCAGTCTCCATGGCCTCCACAGTTGTCCAAACATCCAGGGCCAAGGTAGAAATTGTCAATTGCCCACTGCACATCTGAGTACTTTTGGTAGAACCTAAATCTTACAGGACTGTTGGCAAAAGCAAAGGAATGAAAAACAGAAGTTAACTTTATTCAGAGTCTCTCTCTCTCTCTCTCTCTCTCTCTCTCTCTCTCTCTCTCTCTCTCTCTCTCTCTCTCNTCTCTCTCTCTCTCTCTCTCTCTCTCTCTCTCTCTCTCTCTCTCTCTCTCTCTCTCACACACACACACACACACACACACACACACACACACAGTGCTTATGAGAAAAAAAGAAAAAACCCACTGCAGTTATCTCTGTGGAAGAACTGAGTTAATAAAAACGTAGCTGACCACTTGCAACTTCCAGTTTCTAGTAATGGAACTGTGTAGCTGCTTTCAACACAATTCTGTAGAAATTTGCAAAACAAGTAAGAATCAGTGGGCACTTTTGCAAAGACAGGATCATCTTATAGTGTACTCTAGAACCGTAAGTCAGATGCCCTTTTTCTTGTTTCTAAAATTAAATTTTAGGGTTGTATACAAAGTGTCTGACCCATGTGCCCTTACACTTTGAATTCAGTCCAATTCATTTTCCTCCCCAGCCTTCCTCCCCCATGCTCTCTGCCCCTCTGGCTGGTTCCCCTCCCCCATGCTCTCTGCCCCTCTGGCTGGTTCCCCTCCCCCATGCTCTCTGCCCCCTCTGGCTGGTTCCCCTCCCCCATGCTCTCTGCCCCCTCTGGCTGGTTCCCCTCCCTCCCTGTTATTCCTCCTCTGGCTGGTTCCTTTTCTTCTGGTTGCTTCTAATTCTTGCTTCATTATTACTGAATTCCATTGCCTTCAGTATCCCACACTTTTCTTGAAATCCCTCCCTCTTCTTTCATGATCTCCTTTCTATTTTTGTGATCCCTTCCCTACACACATGGGCATGCACGGCAGGTTTTAAATCTAGGTTCTGTAGAGGAAACAAAACTTGCAGTGTTCGGCTTAGTTTGCTTATCATGATTTCCAGCTGCACCCATTTTCTTGCAGATGTCATGATTTCATTTTTCTTGGTAGCTGCATTAAATGTCATGGTGGGTATGTACCACATTATAGTATTTATTTGCTACTCTATCTGTAGGTGTTTTGTGTGCATGAATGTCTGTGCACCATGTGTGTGCACTACCTGCAGAGGCCAGAAGAGAGCAGTGGAGGTTCTTGGCTCTGTTTCTTGGTTATTGTGCACAAGTCATCATAAAAAAGGATCTGCAAGGATACTGTGGTCTGTTACTGCAGCATCCTCTTACTGTACATCCTAGAGTTGTATAATTGGGTCATATGGTACTTTTCAATGTTTTGAGGAATCTGCATATTGAGTTCCATTGTGTCTGTCAAGTTTATACCCCAATGGCAATGTAACTTCACCAGCATTTGATGTTATTGCTTAAAAATCCTTTTATATCTGTCTGTCTGCCTGTCTGTCTATCTATCTATCTATCTATCTATCTATCTATCTATCTATCTATCTATCATCTATCTATCTATCTATCTATCTATCTATCTATCTATCTATCTATCTATCTGTCTGTCTATCTATCTATCTATCTATCTATCTATCTATCTATCTATCTATCTATCATCTATCTATCTATCTATCTATCTATCTATCTATCTATCTATCTATCTATCTATCTGGTGTGTGTGTGTGTGTGTTGTCATAGTCGCAGTGTGCATGTGGAGGTTAGAACAAAACTTGGAGTTGGTTCTTTCTATTCACCATATGGGTTCCAAGGATGGAATTCTGAGCCCCAGGCTTGGTGGCAAGTACATCTACCCCCTGAACCACCCTACCTACCCCTATTTGCCATCTTGATGCCATTTTAAATGGGGTGACATGGAATCTCAAATCAATCTTGGTTTACATTTTTCTGATGGCTAAGGATATTTAAGACTTTTTTCGAGTATTTATTGACCATTTGTGTTTCTTCCTTTGAGAACTGTCTTTTCAATTAACTGGCCCATTTATGAACAAGATGAACTGAACTTCAGTGGTTGTGGAAGCATTTAGATCAGCTAATTACACCTGTGAAACTATATAGGAGGTTAGTGAAGTCCATGGCAGAGTCTTGTTAGGATGCACACAGCCTTCAGGCGATCAGCAAACAGCAACTTCTCAATTCCTTGAAGGTTATCAATATTCTCAAAGTAACTATGGTAATTAGAAAACAATTTTGAAAGGGTTATATTAAAGGACAATTTCCCAGAGATTTTTAATTTCATTATTGCTCTTCTCTGTCTTCTGGGTAAAAAAAAAAAGCCCAACAGGCTCTAATTAACCTTATATTAAAATAAGTCATACGATTCTGGTTTAAAAATGCAAAGCAAAGAACTTTCTAGGGCAATGTAAATGTTCTATATCTCATTTTATGTGGTGCGTACGTCGGTTACACAACAGCAAAAGTCTTTTATCTGAACAAATGTTATATTTGCATACTATGTAAATTGTATATAGAGTATATTTATATATATAGTGTGTGTGATAATAAACAACACATGCATATGAAAAAGAGATACAACACACATGTACACACAGCACACACACACACACACACACACACACACACACACAAAGAGAGAGAGATGGAGACAAAAAGAGAAATTCCTAAGTGGCCCAGGAATTGGCTAATTTATACCAATAGGATTCAACAGGGTTCTCATTCTGGCTTTCTAAGAAAGCAAACAATCTCCTCTCCTACCAGACATAGTAAAGAAGCATTCTGGTCTAGTTTTCTGGGAGCCATCATATATTCAACAGGGGACCACCTCTGAGCTGACAATATCACCAGTGCCCCTGATAGATAATGGATAAGAGAACAAACCAATGGGGCCCTTGAAATAATATAAAAGTACAGTTTATTGTTATTATACTTATTTGTGTGGGGGTGCACATGGGTGTGCATGTGTGTACAAGCATGGCTGCCAGGGTGTTGATTGTAGTCCCAGAGATCTAACTCTGGTCTTCAGGTTTGGCAGAGAGGGTCCTTACCTACTGGGCCATTTCTTTGAGTCTTAAAGCCATTATTACATTTGCAAACTGACCAGTCCCAGAGCCCACTCAGCTTTACAGTTTTTGCTATAAAGTATTTTAAAAAGTTTTAATTTTCACTATGTGCAGATGTACATCTCTGTGGGTGGAGTCTGTGCCTGTGAGAGGCTGGAGGGGGTGTGAGATCCTCTGTAGCTGGAGCCTCAGGGGGTTGTGACCCACCCAATGTGGGGGCCAGGAACCACACTCAGGTTTGCTCCCAGGGCAGTCCATGTTATTAACTGCGGCGCTGTCTCTCATGCCCCAGGATATTTCATTTTTAATTGAACCACTGTAGACTGGGTTTTTGTTGTTGTTGTTGTTGTTTTGGAACCTCCCAGCATCTTGATGGCATAAGCTCTTCTAATCCACTCTAGGAAACTGATGATGCTGTCTATGGGACCACACAGGCTGAGTGTGTACCTGCCCTATTCAGAGCCTCGGTCCGTCCTGCGCATGCGTCATGGTCTGTTTCCTCCGAAGCCTCTTTCCCTAGCTAGACTCTATGATTAATTTAGTAGAGGCACACCTGTCATTGTGCTCAATGCCTCTCCTTTCTAATTTCACAGTAGATAGGGAATCTTCGGAATCACCTTAAATTATCCACAGAGCACGGGTTCATCTACTCCAGACTAATTATACTTCACTGCAAGTGCAGAATGTGATGAGAGAAAAATAAAACCTGCCCGCCATCTTATACAATGGCCCGAACTTAGGCGCTGTGCAACTAGCGAGGGTTGGGATTTGCTCCTCACTCTACTGAGGATCTGGGAGACACGTTTCTATGCGAGTACAGTCTACAAGGCTGGTACCGTGTGTGATGTGTCTTTGCGTGTGGCTCCAAGGTCATTACTGTTGTTCTAATCCTATTTGATGGCACTGGGGTTTAGAAAAGAGAAGAACCCAACAGGGACATTTGTTGAGGACCACATCGACCAAGTCTGAGGACTACAACATGAAGTGTGCTCATCATGGAAGTCACCAATTAGGGACCCTGGCATCGGGGAGGCAGAGAGCGCTTTATCCACAAATACACAGAATTTAAGATTCGACGGCAGTAACACTGGGCGCGCAGCTACACTTTTATCTTAACTTTCTACTTACTTTCCCATTAAGCTTTCAGGAAGTGGGTAGGTGATCCTTTTCCACCCTCTAGTTGGGAAGAACACAGACGGTTGGGAAACGCTTCCAGAACACTTCGGGTCAGCAGGTAAGCATTGAGGGACTAGGTAACTCCAGCTCACGCCAAAGTCAGTAGAAAACTGCACGTGAATTTGATTCTGGGCAATTTTTTCAGGCACTCTACATCCAACAGAGATCTAATAAACAGAAAATGAAGATTGTCAAGGCATTAAAACCACATTACAGATTTCAGCCCCAAAGAACTGGCGACGAGATCCCTTGATGCCTACCACCTGCATTTTCCAGTTCATTATTTGTTTTGCTGGTGAACAGGGACATTGGCATGGTTGCCCAAGGTGACAAACTGTAAAAAGTGCCAAGCACATTGTGTAAGGATTTGGGAGAGATGCTAGAAGCTGCGCCTCCCCCACGCTGGCTGCTTTCCTTGCAAGGCCTGGGCCCATGCTTACAAATTGTTTTGCTAATGGTCTGGCACTTGTGTTTGGCAGAATAACTGACCAAGAAGGATTGCTAACAGCCTTACTAATTTTACTACTTTGTCATATAATTTATAACTCTCAATAAATCACTTTCACTGACAAGGAAGATACCGTGGAACAAGATAACCGAAGCACAGGGCATTCAATGTGATGACAGCCATAGTGTGGCAACTCTGCAAACACAAAGGGATTCAGGCAGACAGAACACAGCAGAATAAACCCAGGCAAAAATGTTATCCAAAGCTCTTCCTGGCATGAGTTCTAATCATGATGCTCTAGTCTATCATTTTTGTTCTACGGAAACATCTGAATGAGCTTCTAGAAGTAGAAATAACTATTATAGCTTTAGTCTCATAAGGAAACAACCCCCCCCCCCTTTTTTTTTGACAGAGTTTCACCATGTAGCCTTAGCTGGCCTAAAATTCACTATATAGACAAGCTATCCTTGAACTCCCAGAGATCTGCTTCCTCCTCTGCTCCTGAGTGCCTGGACTGAAGGTGGGCACCACCACACCCAGCCAACTTAATTTTTATAAAGTGACTTAGTAAGTTACAATCAGTATCTTACATTTTTAAACCAATATTTTGTTCTATAAGTGTATAATCCTGATTGAAAATATTTGCTTTTAGTTAAGCTCTGAAATTTTACCTCGAGATAGTATAGAAGTACAATATATTTTAATCATTATGTAATATTTAGGTGAGCTGTATATTACCTTAACAATAAGTTTTATCTTTCAAAGCATATATTAAGACAATGAAATCTTAGATGACCTTTATCTTTCTGGTGGTTCTGATGAGGTTGCTACTGTATGGTTACTTATGTGATTGAGACCATGGTAATTTCACCTTGAACTGCATGATCCAGTTCCCAGTGGGCGTCAGGTCATGAGTCACTGCATACACCTCTCGTCCATCATGGCTGCCACAGAGCATGACACCATCTGGGGAGTCACAGAATCTTTCCACTGTACAGTCATCATGGAAGAGCCAATTCTCATTCACTGAACAAAAAGATAAAAAAAATTGGATGATAGATTTAGCAAGGACTTAAAGTAAAATTTCATGTTAACCAAGACCTAGAATTAAGTAAAATCTCTTTTATATACACTATGTCACATAAAATAAAAAAAACAATATAAACATTTTATAACATGGATATTAACTGACAGGTACACAGTACAATTTTGAGGGGTAGGGTGTTTAAGACAAGGTCTCACTTTGTAGGTCAGGTTGGCTTCAAACTCAGGACTGATCCTCCTACTTTAGTCTCTTGGTCGTTAGACTACAAACATGTACTACGATGTCCAGCTCCTCAATGTATTGTAAAATAAAATGTGTGTCATCCACACATCCATCCATCTATGCATCTACCCATCCATCATCTATCCATCTATTCATCATCCATCCATCCATCACCCACCCATCCATCCACCCATCCATCCACCCATCCATCCATCCATCCATCCATCCATCCATCTTTCTACCCATTCATCAATCCATCATCCACCCATCCATTTATCATCTATCCATTCTTCTACCCATCCATCACCCATCCATCCACCCATCCTCCCATCAATTCATCCATCCATCATCTGTTTTTTTGTTTGTTTGTTTGTTTTTTGTTTTTTTGGAGACAAGGTTTCATTCTATAGCCGTTTGTCTTGGAATGAATGATGTAGCCCAGGGTGGCCTTAAACACATGGTTATCCTCCTGTCTCTGACTCCTGAGGATTGAGATTATAGGTAGAAGCCACTATGTCCAGCTCAATAGTATATCATTAACCATAGGTACTGTGTTATCAAAAGATCATTAGAATTTATTCAACACACATAGCAGAACTATTTCAAGTAACTCCCTGTTTTCTTCTTCACCAGGAAGGAAACCACTCTGACTGGATGAATACTTCTGGAGGCCTAGACAATATTTGAGAAAAACTAAGCTTTGTATTATGTAGTTAGTCACAAAGACTACATTAGAATTCTAGTGTGTTCAGCTGAACTTAACGTGGCAAAAATTAAGGTATACTATAAAGAGATTATTTAAAAAACTCAGATTAAGATGGGCATGACGGCAAATACTGTAATCCCAGTACTCTGGAGTTAAGGTGACCTTAACAAGCTTGAGTAGCTGGGCAACATAAGACTGTGTCAACAACACAAAGCATCAGCAAAAAAGAAACCGATTATCTGTAAAATGCTAATTTTATCTCACTAGTGTTCTTTATTCTTGAATACTTAGGTATGTATAGTTAAGTATTCTAGAAAAGTATTTTTTTTGTTATATCAGTAGCACTGAGGCTGTATTCTTTTTTAAAATCTAATTTTATTTGTAATTCATTTTTTACACTCCATATTCCCTTTCTCGCCCCTCCCCTCCCACCCTCCAACTGCTCCACATCCCACACCTCCTCCCTTCCACACCCTGTATCCACATGGATGCTCCCATCCCCAACCCCACCTGACCTCTAAACTCCCTGGGGCCTCCAGTCTCTTGAGGGTTAGGTGCATCATCTCTGAATGATCACAGACCTGGAAGTCCTCTACTGTATGTGTGTTGGGGGCCTCATATCAGCTGACACATGTTGTCTGTTTGGTGGTCCAGTGTTAGAAAGATCTTAGGGGTCCAGCTTAATTGGCCCTCCTACACGATAGCCCTTCTCCTCAAATTCTTTCAGCCTTCCCTAATTCAACAACAGGGGTCAGCTGCTTCTGCCCGTTGGTTGGGTGCATCTGACTCTTTCAGCTGCTTGTTGGGTCTTTCGGAGGGCAGTCATAATATATCCCTTTTTGTGAACGCTCCATAGTGTCAGGCCTTGGGACCTCCCCTTGACCTGGATCCCACCTTGGGCCTGTCACTGGATCCCACCTTGGGATCAAACTTCCTAAACCAGATCAACAGTAACTCTTTGAGGAATTGTACTGAGCAAAAAGTCTAAAGGAGGAACAAATTTGGAAGACGTTTTAAGTACTTAAAGAAGCAGGATTATGAATTATTAGTGCAGAATACATCTTCTGTATTGAGCCCCATCTTCCCACACAAATGTGCAAATGCACATATAAACACATATATACATAGATACTCACCTCCTTCATAGTAACATCCATCCATTCATCCACCCATCCACCCATCCATCCACCCATCCATCCATCCATTCATCCATCCATCCAACCACCCATTCATCCATCCATCCATCATCTATCCCTCTCTCTCTCTCTCTCTCTCTCTCTCTCTCTCTCTCTCTCTCTCTCTCTCTCTATCTGTTTATATTTTGTCAGTCTATTTGATGTTGCTGGTTTGGAATTATCAGTGTAGCTCAGGCTAACCTTGAGCTTGAGATATTCCTGCCTCAACCTCCTGGGTATTGTGATTTCAGGTCTGTATCATTATGTCCAACATGAAGAGGTAATTTTATATTATATTTATTAGCTAGTAAAGTTAGAAATGAAAAAAAAACAAATAATGTAAATTGTATCTAGTTGATGGTATACTTTGACCTCAACTTTCAAAGCTTCCTAGCTAGGCCCATGTCTACAGTGGAGACTAACAGGCACAACTGGAGGCTTGGGGCAGGCATGTGCACAGCAGAGGCAGCTGGCCTCAGAGGTCCAGAGAGACCAAGGGATTTTCCTGTTACTCAGGCTACGTGCAGAGTGAGTCTAATTTTGGTCTGAGCACATGTGCCTGCAGAAAAACATATTGCTGGGATTCGCATGGCTTGATGGGATCACCCCATTATCTGTGTCTTCATTCTGAGGGATTTGGGGGTCACAGGTCGAGGATATAGAATCAATGTGAACGAATATTCAAACTCCAGTGATATTCAGAGGCAGTTTCCCTAAGGGAGCCTTTCCTTGGATGCTATAGGTGGGATGAAAGGTTCCTCAGTGGGCTGTCAGTCTCCTGCACACTCACAAAACTACTGCTTCTGTGAGCAGATGCTCCGGGTTCTAAAACACTTTCGTGCATCACAGGCAGGGTCAAATTAAACCAGCACGTATACTAGGTAGGTGCTTAAATCTGATTTATGTTGGTTTTTATCGCTACAGAAGTAATATTTAAATTATTCTGATTGTAAATTTACTTATGTAAACTATTACACAGGGAAAAACCAGATGAATAACTTAGCAAAGTTTTGAGTCAGATCTCTGTGAGGGACTCTCTGTGGCAGCTTCCTCCTCCTTTCCTCCTCCACCCCCCACTTCTTCTCTTTCTCTCTGTATCAAGCCTTTCTCAAACCACAACCCTCCTGCCCAGCCTCCTGAGGGTGCCAGGGTGGGTTTGGTTATTATCTGCAGTTACACCTTGTACCACATGATATCCTAATGAATTAAATAAAGTTAATTAGTATAAAGATTCATCAATAGCAAATTATAAAGTATAATGGAGTTTAAAATCAGTAAAAATTTATCTTCTAAGACACTTAAGGACTTGAAACAACAACTGAAGACTCAATCCTAACGAAAAAAAAAAAAGCAGTCTACAAAATACATCTAATTTGAGATCCCAGCTTTGTTAAAATATTTCTTTCAGGCATATAAACACTGAAATTACTTTATAAATAGTGATGCTGGTTGTCCCTGGGTGATTCTAATTTTCATCCTTGGCGATTTTCTGTATTTTTCCTTAATTTCATAACCTGAAAAATACTTTATTGCTTTTATAATAAAATGTTTTTAAGTTACTAAAATTCCTTAAATTAAAATTTTCCCTAGGTATACCATTTCTCTGGAGACATTTCATTATTGTAAAATTGGCCACATGCCAGTTTTTGGAGGCTGGAGACATCAGAGCTAAGCAGGATGAGACACAGCGTCTTATTGTCTGGATGGCTGTTGTCACTGCAGGGTAGATTTACAGTGGGAGGAGGAGACAGATAATTAAACATTACCGGCATGTATCTGACCACACTGTGTTTTACCTAGTACAATCAATACATGTGGGATGGCCAAGCCACAGACTTAATATACCACCTTAAACTTATTTTATTGCTATAAAATGAAAAGCATTCAGATGAGAATGGGGTGCAGTTCCCACAGCTACCAGCATCACTGCCATCCCTGCTGAGGACGAAGGATAAGGAGGGAGACCTACAGCAAGTGGACCCTGAGACATGATCTGAAGCATGAAATGCTACTGTGAATGTGCCTGACCTGCAGAAGATACAACATTCTGTCTTTAGATGCTAAGAAAGGAGCCAGGAGGATGAGGCAGGAGGATCACTGTGAGTTGGAAGGCAGCCTGAGCTTCACGGTGAGTTCTAGGGCAGCCTGAATGACAAAGAAAGACCCTGACCCTGACCCTGACCCAAACACCATCAGCAACAACAATAGGCCAAGAAAGGTTGGCTCTTTCCCTCCAAAGTAGAAAATAGGAAACAGAAGCAAGAATGTCTGCCCCATTGTTCTATAATGACAGTAAAGAGATCTATGTCTGATGGGAAAGTGGACAGTACAAAAGAATGATGTTCTTCGCTTTGTTTTTACAGCATCCAAACACCTGGAAAGGACCCAGTTTCACGTGTTAAGCCTCACCCCTCAACTGCATTTAAATGTACTTTGTCTAGTGTTCTTGAGCAAATCACCTGAAGTTTTGTCTTCTAAGAACATTTCAAAAGCAATTCTCCCAACAGGGCCAGCATCTGCGGGGGAGCGCTCATGCTGTGGTACTGGGGCGCTGCTGAAGGTGTCCAGCATGACCGTCCTCTGGTCCGCAGAGCCTGAGATGAGGACATTGTCAATGGCCCAGTCATTCTGGTCAAGGCCATCATGTCGGGGCTGCCACCATCGGAAGCGAGTGGCAATCTCTTTAGCATCAGGAGGGAGAAGGATATTCACGAATCTAATGGAAAATGGTGAGAGTCAGGAAAATATTTGTTAAATATTTCACCAGGGTGGTGAGAACATTATTTAATATCTCCTCTCTCTCTCTCTCTCTCTCTCTCTCTCTCTCTCTCTCTCTCTCTCTCTCTCTCTCTCTCTCTCTAGTTGCACATGAAAATATGTATGTTGGCAAGTGGAGGCCAGAGTGTGTTGGGCATTGGGCTATACACAGACAGTCTGGTCTCCAGTCGAGCTGAGNGGGTGGTGAGAACATTATTTAATATCTCCTCTCTCGCTCTCTCTCTCTCTCTCTCTCTCTCTCTCTCTCTCTCTCTCTCTCTCTCTCTCTCCCCAGTTGCACATGAAAATATGTATGTTGGCAAGTGGAGGCCAGAGTGTGTTGGGCATTGGGCTATACACAGACAGTCTGGTCTCCAGTCGAGCTGAGATGTTGAACCCCGGGACCCGGTGGTGATAATTCACCTACATGGGATGGAAGGAGTTCCCTCATATCTCCTGGACACTGACTCCTGTCGAAGTTACCACCCCCATACCCCCCACAGAAGAAGCATGGCTTTAGTCATGTAGGCAATGTCCCAAGCTTCTGACCTTCAGGCTAAACTCCTCCCCAGTTACCTAGCAACAGTAAAGATAGCGGCCCACCATAAGAGGGGCTGCTTGGCTCCACCTTGCTCTCTTACTCCTCTTCTCCCCTTACTCTCCTCTCTCCTCTCACTCTCTTCCTCTCTCTCCCTCTTACTCTCTAGCCTTTCTTCTCTCTCACCTTTCCCCCCTTCTCTCCTCTTGGCCATGGCCAGTCTCTCTCTCTCTCTCTCTCTCTTTACCTTCTCTCTCTCTTTCCCCCTGCCTTTCAACAATAAAGCTCTATAACCATAGACTGTCTCTGTCCATCAAGGCCCGCTGTGCTTACTCTCGCCTGTGTGGGAACCTCTCTCCCTCAGCCCTTTCTCCCATAACCCCGGGGCTACAGGGTATCACCCTGGGGTCCCGGTTGGGGGCTGCCCCTTTTCCACCCCCTGTCGAGTGGGGTCAGTGGCTTAGATGCCCACCCAGGATCGAGTGGAAAGTGGTTGAGTGGAAAGCGTCTGGCAGCCCTCCCACATCTGCCTGCCCAGAGCACCGGAGGAACTCTGGCCGGACGTGGGCTATCCTCCCTCCCCACCTCCTCTCCCTGCCTCCCTTTCAGTTCCCACAAGAGTGTCTTCTTCAATTGCTCTCCACTTTATTTTTTGAGATAGGGTCTCTCACTGACTGGAACTCACTGACTGGCTGGCTAGAGAGATCGAGGGATCCTGTGATCCCTCTTCCTAGCGTTGAGCTCACAGGTGGACACCACTAGACATGGTGTTTAAATGAACACTGGGGATCCAATGCAGTTCCTAATATGATTGCAAGGCAAGTGCTTTAACCAACTAAACCATCTCCCCAGCCCCCAAACAAACTAAAAGTAGTTTTATTACATTTGAATTATTCCATTGAATTTCATACAATGTATTTCCATCATACTCATCCTCAGCTCCCCCCCCCCCCAGCTCCTCCCAGATACACCCCCATCTCCCTACTCTTCCCCTAACAACACATCGACTCCTGGGTGTGGACCCTGGTTCACTGGCTTTGTTTCACAAGTCATTAGTGAAACTGAATGTAAACAATGTAAGCATGCCATAGCTATCTATCCATTTGAGTTGCCTGTGGACATCTTCGACCCTGGGTAGGTAACGGTGCGTCTACTCTATGCATACTCTGAGAGATACAAGCCAATCCTGACCTTCTTTTTCCTGTTCCATAAGGGTTGGTTTCAGCCTCCTTTCTTTCCTCCTTGACCCTTTGCTTTTTACTTTAATCTGCTAAGTGCAAGCAACAGGCTGGGGATATGGACACCAGCTTGTGGTAGGATGTTTGAGCCTCAGCCTCAAAGCAAGCAGGTCTCAGTTGCCTGTGGTACAGCCCACACTTTGCTAATGGGGTTCGCTGGAAGAAGCACTGACCACTGATGGAGAATTGCCAACAACCTCAGCATGTCTTCTGACTTACTCACCAAGGGCAGAGAGCTTAATGCTCCAATACAAACTCATCATGTAGATATGATGCCTACATTTACAACTGCAATTAAAAAAAATACTCATTGCGAGCCAGCAATATAACCACACATTTCGTTGTATTCAGAGCTCACAGAACTCATTTCCTTAGTTCTCTCCCTGTGCAGAGAGCATTGTCCTTTTCTCTCTCCTTCCAGCCATCTTTCAAGAGCAGCCTCTTAGTGCTACAGTTCCCATCCATGTTAATCTTGGAATGGATCCTAAAGCTAAGGGCTGTAGTAACAGTTGCTTTAACCTTTGCCTTTCACAGTAAAGAGATGCATTTCCTTGTTAACTTTTCCGTTTTGGTGTTGAGGGCCTTGCACATGCGAGACAGTGCTCTGCCACCGAGCCATCTGCGTGTCCTACCTGTTGTTGTTTTGTGTCTTTTTTAGGTCCCACCTGCCCAGCATAGGAGGTTGTATTCTAGGTAGCAACCAACTCGGATTCATGTAAACAGGCTTTGGCCACGTCAAGCACTTTGTGCATTCTTTGGACACGAAGGACATTAGTGTTGACGATAAGGAAGGAAAATGTAACCTGTGAATCCCACACCCTCAAATATGTTGTTCCCGGGTGGTTAGAGACCAGAAGCTTTGAGGCAGGTTTATCTCCAAGGTTTATTTCCTCATGTCTCTTGATGTTAGAGCTCATCTGCCCATCTCCTTTTTAAAATTCTTACTGTTGTGTGTGTTTTGGGTGGTGCATGTGTGGGTGTGGGTGTGCGGATGCTCCTGTCCTTGCATGGGCATGTGGAGGCCAGAGGAAGATGCTGGGTGGCTTGCTAGATCCCGCCTTGCCTCATTCCCCTGAGACTCAAATACTTCAAATAGTTTACCTCTTTCCATTTTCTTTTTCAAATTTTTTCTTTGATAATGTCACCTGATATATTTTGATCATATTCATTCTCCTTCCCCCAACCCTTCCCGGTTCCTTCCCCACCTCCCTTCTGACACAACTTTACATTCTGTTCTCTTTCCCTATGCAATTGTTTGTGTTGGTTGACTACTGGTTATGGGGTCTGCTGTGGAATATGCCTGATGCATCAATTGCCACTCCACTGAAGAAAACTGTTGTTCCCTCTCCTGAAGCAATCAAGTGCCAGTAGCTCCTTGTGTATGAGATGGGATTTTGTGCCCAGCCCCCTCCTCTATGCTGGGATTTGGTCTGGCTTAAGCTTGCGCAGGTCTTCTGCATGCTGTCTCTGTCTCTGTGAGTTCATGTGTGCCATTGTCCTGCTGTCTGGAAAACAGAGTTCAAGGGCAGTCACCCTACCTCTGGGTCTTACACTCCTCTGCTCCATCTTCTCCACAGATTGCTGAGCCCTGAGGGGAGGAGGGTAGCTCCTGACTCAGCATTCTTTTATTCTGTTTCCCTTGCCCCCCCCCCCCCTGTTGTTGAGATGGGTCTCACTGTGTTGTCCAATACATGCTCTCCAAGGATATTTCTACCTCAGGCGACAGTTACCGAGACCTCAGGCAGCACCACCTCATCTGCCCCTCGGACTTCTAAATGGCTACAATGACTGCTTTTTGGTCTTCCTAACACATTTAGAAATTCATACATGATGGCTGTTTAGGGTTTTAAAAGAATTTAATATGTCCCAGGCATCTTAAGGATATTCCATATTACTGGTTTCTTGTGTATACTGGGTAGGTATTTTGTAAACAAACGTTTGGTTTCTCCAAATATTTTTGAAATTATCATATACTCAGCCTCCACAGTCTTTCTTTTTTTTTCCACTAAGTTTATTTACTGTTGGCATTATGATCTAGCAATTAATCTTACTCTCAGCTGTGAAAGTTGTTCTTAAAATAAAAAACTCTGATTAGTGATTGCGTAGTCTAGAAAGCTCTCCCTGGGTTTTTTTTTTTTTTTTTTTCTGTCTTAGAGGTGTCCTTTACTAATGAGTAAGCTGTTTGCCCCCCCCCCCCCCCCGCCCAGTCCCTGAATGCATCACTAAGCATTTGACTGGTTACTGGTAGCCTTACTAAGCATTCTGACTGGTTACTGGTAGCCTTACTAAGCATTCTGACTGGTTACTGGTAGCCTTACTAAGTATTTTCCTCGACATCCTAGTTATTGAAGGTAGAAAAGATACGAACCCAGGTTTGCTGTACTGGTCATAGAAAATCTCCATCAGCAAGTTCCAGGTGATGCCTCCATTAACAGAGTACTCCAGCAGGACTCCCTGGTTACGGTTGCTCGGTGTAATGAGGCATCCGTACATAAAGTAAAATTGGATGAACTCAGCATTAGTGAGGTTCAGATCCACAGTGACTAACAATCGGCTACATCCCTAAGGAAAAGAAGCAGAACAGGAGAAGAACAACAGTAAGCAATCATGACTTCAGATCCTGCAGGTTACAACTTTTCTCTTTCTCTCATTTCAATATCTTTTTTGTAATTCAAGGCTCATGGCTATTGTTCTTTTTTGTTTTTGTTTTTGTTTTTGTTTTTCGAGACAGGATCTCTCTGTAGCCCTGGCTGTCCTGGAACTCACTCTGTAGACCAGGCTGGCCTCAAACTCAGAAATCTGCCTGCCTCTGCCTCCCGAGTGCAGGGATTAAAGGCATGCGACACCACACTCAGCTATAGTTATTATTATTATCTCTCTTACACTTATCTGATTATACTACCATCTCTTACACTAGCTTCTAGCATGATGCTGTGCTCATGTCTGCTGAACTTTCACTTTTCAGTACTTGAGACATTAATATGTCTCATATACTTACATTATGTCATATATTCTAAGGAGATTCCATATATATATATTATATAAGCAAAGTAAAAGTTGGAATTAAAGTAAGTATGCAAAGCTTTTATTAATGTATTTTCAAGTATTATTAGCATTTGCTAAAACACTAGTTATTAATGAAGTAACATTTTAACCTATTTGTTTTATTTACATCTGTGTGTATAATGTTGGATCCCCTGGAATTGGAGTTACTGACAGTTGTGACCCACCATGTGGGTGTTGGGAATCAAACTCAGGTCCTCTGGAAGCACAGCAAATGCTCTTAACTCCTGAGCCGTTCCTCTAGCCCCCAGACATAACTATTTTTAATAAAATATTAAAAATAACAACTAAAATACTTATATGATTTAATTATAATGAGAGGGTTTCAATGCTCTTTAAAGTGCTTTAAATTTTATTTATTTATTTAAAGGAGTGTGGTTGTTTTGTATGGGTACACATGGGTTCATGTTCACACGTGGTCACATGCATGCAGAGGTCAGAGGTAAATGCCAGTGTCTTTCTCTATCACTCCCCACCTTATTTTTTGAACAGAGTCTCTCCTTGAGCCTGGACTTCACTGATTGGCTAGACTTGCTGGCCAATGAGCTCTTGAGATCTTGCTATTTCTAATTTCTACCCCCAGCCCACCTGAACCTGCACTAGGGTTACACAGGCTACCAGGCCTTGTTTTTACATGGATGTTGGGATCCAAGTCTTTATGCATACAGGCACTTACTGACTGAGGCATCTATCCCCAGCACCAAATGCCATTCATTTAAACAGTAAGAACTAACTTAATGTCATTTATATTAATTATAATTTTTTAAAATTCTTTTATTATTCTTTTTTAACAAACAGCCCCAGGGATAGGGGACTAGGGGAGGAGAAGAGGGGAAGTGAGACTCCAGACCCACAAGCCCTCCCCACCCACCCCTTTCCCCTTATATATTTATAATCTATATACAAGCCCCGGGGATGGGGGTCAAGGGGAACTCCCTCAGCAGGGTGGGGGCAATCCAGGCTCCTTCTCCCACCCCCCCCCGACCCAGGCTCCTCTGCTCTTCAGGGAGGCCCTTCTCGAGAAGGTGGGCCTGCCCGTTCCCAAGGCTTAGGCATCCAGCACAGGGCATCTGGTGGAGAAGCCTGCTGGTAGAGGTCAATGCGCTGAGTTCGGAATACTCCACTGTAGGTGGAAGGTGGGGCCTTGAGATGGGAATTGAGACCAGAGAAGGACCTTCCAGATGGGGGAGTCCGTGATGACCCAGGACCCCCAAGGTTGCTGCTCAGCTTTCGGTAATCCTGGAAAGGCTTTAGTTCTACTGGGTGCAGCTCTGCTCGCCCCAAGCTAGGGGCGAAGGGCCTGGCAGGTGAAGGTAAGACCCGAGCAGCAGGAGCAGGTGGGGGCCGCACAGCTAGATTGGGGGGTTGGAGAGCAGGACCCACAGGTAACAGAGAAAGGGGGGGTGGAGCAGGGGGTGGCGCTGGTGGCAGGGAGCCAAAGTTNATCACTGGCAGCTGTGAGTCTACCACAGGTAGAAGCATCTGCTGAGCAGGGGCTCCAGAAGGAAGGAAGCCACTCTGGCCGCCAGGCTGCAGAGGAGTAGAGTAAAATTCTGAAGGGGATAGCAGATCCTGGCGTACCTGAAGCAAGGGTGGGTCAGGCAAAGGGCTGGGGCAGAGAGCTGCAGAATAGAGGAAGGACGGTGGGGGGTAGAGAACTCCCCCAGCAGGCAACTTCCCCAGCTCTGTGGCTGGCAGTGCTGAGAAATCCAGAAACTGGCCCTTGAGAGCTACCCCAGAGAGCAGTGNTGAGGGAGGGGCTGGACCTGGGGGCAGATACAGAGGCTGTGACCTGTACTGGTGCAATGAGGGTGTCCCAGGACGGAAGCCTCCACTGTTGGGATGNAACTGAGAGTCGATGGGTGCACCCCCAGAGACCTGTTGGGAATTAGGAGGTCCAGGGCTGCCATAGAAGACCTCAGGGTACAGACGTTGATCTGAAAGGCCGGGCTCTGGACCACACTGCCCAGAACCCAGGTTCTTGGGCTGTGGCTCAGCTGAAGCAGAAGCCCTAGGGAGCAGCTCCCAGTCTCTGGATATGGGAACGGCCTCTGTGGCTGATGCCACCAACTCCTCTCCTTTTAAAGTGTCTCCGACCACTAGGCACAAGTCTGAGTCCTTGTTGCTAGTGCCAAACTCAACTTGAGAGCCTGGTCGGTGGGCTGGTCGGAGAGGGCCTGGCTCTGGGCCTTGATCTGTGCACTGTGACCATTCTGTGCCTATGGGCCCAGGGGGCAGAGGTTGCTCCCGAGGCAGCTCCTTTCTTTCCCCTTCATGGGAAGCAGGTGGCCGTCTCCTAGGAGGTTCAGAGGGTTCAGAGCCAGACACACTCTCACCAGGAACAGCATTCAGGGGTGAGGGTCCTCCAGGCCACTTGGGGGTCCCTCTGCTGATCCCTTAAGTCCTCCATCAGGGGAACTTCGCTGACTGCAGGGACCTGATGACACCTGAGAATCTCCACTCCACTGTCAGACTGACTCATCTCTGTGCCTGCCACATCCTCAAAGGGACTCAGGGGCTCCATCCAGGGCTCGATGGAGCCAGGCTGGTAACTCGGCTTGTGGCAGTAGGTAAATGATTCCAGATATGGGGAGTTAGGGCCTCTGTGCCTGAATCTCTGGATTCTTCCTGAGGGCCTGGGACCTCAGGCTTAGAGCCCAAGAATCCAGAGCTATGAGAAGCTGGCACAGTTTCCTCCTGCAGCAGCTCCGGTTTTCGGGGAGGCCGCTCCCGCTGTTTGGGGGGAGGGATTAACCCCGGCAGAATCCAGGGAGGCCCGCCCACCCCCCTCACCATCTGCCCTGGCTCCTCAAAGTGGGGGTCAGAACTGATAGAGCTGCTGGCCCTTGGGGGGGTCATAAGGGGTTGGGGGCCGAGGGGAGGAGCCCTGAGGGGCTTGGGGAGGCCCAGGCTTAGGCCTTGGGTGCCCCCCTGGTGCAGTTACATTTCCTTGGCGGCTGCTAAGTTGGTCCAGAGCCTGTTGGATGCCAGCAGGGTTGCTATGGATAACTTGGTCCAGGCGGAAGATAGCAGAACTGCTGGGGGGTGGCGGAGGCAGAGGAAGACCCCGAGGTCGCTCCTCAGGAGGACGGCTTCGGTTCTTGGGAGAGGGCCGGCTCCTCTTATCCCCTCGTCCTGGGCCGGTCCGTCCCCCAGGGTCTGCACCACCACCTCCACTACTGCCACCACCACTGCCATTCTTGCTCCCAGTGCCTGGGTGCTGGTTTTGACGATCCATGCCTGGCCGCTGACTTGAGAAGCTCCGCTTGCTCAAATCCTTGGCTCGTTGGCTCAGGTCTCCACGAGACATAGTTGAAATGCCTGGTCCAGCCCCACCTGCATTGCCCCCAGGAGTCCCCACAGCTTTAGAGGTCATAAGTGCTGCTGGGGGAGTCTCCTTGTCACCCCGGCGCTCACTGGCAAAGTCGCTGCTCTCTGATGCAGTCTCCCATTCCTCATTGGCTTGGTCTGAGTTCTGGTTTGACAGATCAGGAGACTTAGCAGCTGTGCGGCGAGGGGGTGGGGGAACTGTGGCTGCTGTTAGTGTCTCCTCGGGTCCAGGGGTAGAGGCTGNAAGGGCTAGGGAAGGGGGCTTGCCATCAGCTCCTCTGGCAGCGTTTTCACGTTCTTGTTTTAGCCTTCGGAAACGAGGTGGTTTGTCCTGCTGCTGAGCTCTGCCATGTCGCCTCCGTCGGGGTCGCTCCCTGTCTTCCATGCCTACACCCATGTTGCCAGCTCGGGACATGGGGGACAGAGGCCCTGAGATCAGCTTCTCTTTTAAAGGCTCTTTACTTGGAGACAAAGGACCTGTTGTAGGTTTCTTTGGAACCAGAGACTTGGCAGGCGGACCCAACCAGAGCGAACAGGAGGGGCCGCCCCCACCTCGCCCGGGTGTGATGGTACTCCTCTGGGAGTGAAGACGCGTCCACCTCGGGCAGTGGAGAATCGGACTGGGGCTGGCGATGGGGGAGCTCCTGGTTGTGCGGGGGTAAGAGGGACCTGAACAAGCACCCCCTCTTTGGGCGGGGGGGCTTCCTTGTCAGAGGGGGCCAGGTCACTCTCCTGAGTCTCACTGCCCATTTCAGAGCCACGCTGGCGGCGTCTCTTGGGGATTTCTTCATATTCTGAACCCTCACTTCGTGTCTCACTGGCAGTGCGGCCTCGGGGAGCAGAAGGGTGGTTTGAACCAGGCCAGAGGGATGTACACCGGGAGGGTAGAAGTCCAGAGGGGGGCCGGCCCTGGAGAAGCCGAGGGTCCACGTAAGGAGGAATCATCATCTAGCGGGGGTCAAAGTTCATTGGAGGCATTGGTGTGGGCCGGCCCAGAGCTCCTGGGTACAGGGCTTTGGGAGGTGGGGGCGGTGTTTGTGGGGCAGGTACAGCTCCCAGGGTCACAGGTTGTGGTGGTGATGGGGGCACTGGGGCAGGAGGGGCAGTGCCTTGTTGCTGCTGCTGCCACTGTTGTTGCTGCTGCTTCAGGAGCTGCTCCTGTTGCTGCCGCTGGAAGCGAGGAGGCAATGACTTCTGGTATTTGGGGTAGCCCAAGCCCTGACTGGGGGGCTGGCGAGTAGAACCAACCCCATCACCTTTGGGTTCCATTTTTGGGGCTGGGGGTGTGGTAGGTGGAGGAACCTCTTCTGGTAGTTCAGGACCCTCTTTTGAAGGCAGTTGGGGTTCCACTGGGATGGCTTCGAAGCTGCCACCACCCCCATTCACCAGAGTGGGAATGGAGCCACCCCTGGACTGGGGGCAGCCTGTAAAGGAGGGGCTTGTGCTGGCTCTTCGGGGTCTTTCTCTGGTGTTGGTGGCAGAGCTGGAGGTGTAGGGATTTCTCTGCGGACTAGAGGTGGTAGAGCTGGGGCAGCAGGGGTAACAGGTGGGGCTGTAGGCTCTGCCTTGAGCCGCTTGTCAGGCGCCCCAAACTTTTCATCAAGACGCTTAAGTTTCTCAGCACAGGCTGCCCGGCGCTCCTCCTGCCTGCTCTTCCTCTTTTCTGCCCATCATTTTCCTGGTCCAGTTGGTCAAACTCTTTGAGATTATCCTCTTTAAAAATAGAAGGCCGGGGGCTGGTGAGATGGCTCAGTGGGTAAGAGCACCCGACTGCTCTTCCGAAGGTCCGGAGTTCAAATCCTAGCAACCACATGGTGGCTCATAACCATCCGTAACAAGATCCCTCTTCTGGAGTGTACTTACATATAATAAATAATAATAAATAAATAATAAATAATAAATAAATAAATCTTTAAAAAAAAAGAATAGAAGGCCGACCACAGGCTCTACAAGGCGCATTGGTGGCCCTGAGCCCCGGGGGCCCGCCACACGGGGAAAACGGCTGGGCCCACCGGGAGTCCGGTATCTGTAAGGCCCCTGGGGTGCATAGGGCGGAGGGAATGGGAGATATGGGGGATACATAAAGGGCGGCATCATCCCGCGGTAGGGAGGGAACTGGGGCAGGCCTGAAGGCTGCAGCCCACCCCAGGGATCATGGCCATGATGAAGTTTGGAGTCTGGGCCTTCCAGGTCATCAGGGCCACGCCCACCTCCGTCCCTCCAAGTTGTAGTTTGGGGGCGGAGGCTTGGTCCGGGCCCAGACGACTGTTCGGCAGACTCCCTTTCCTTGGCAGCCTTGTCCTGGTCTCCAGTCGCCTGCAGGGTCGGAAATTCCTCACGAGAGAATCGCGACAGTAGGTTTGATGCCCTTCCACCATCTCCATGGGCTCCATGGGTGACACTGGCTTGCGCCCGGGACTTTACCCCGTTTGGAACCGAAGGAGTATTCTCGGGAGCTGTTGGGGGTCGTTTCGGCTGGTTGGAGGCAGGCGTCTGTGAAGCCGGCAGTGGCTGTGATTCCGGCGGCTGAGCGGTTGAGGCATCGGAACTCTTGGGGTCGGACTGCTCCTGCTTGCTTGCCCATCCTGTTCTAGTGTCTTTCGGCACAAGAGAGACATTGGGATCATTGCCTTTGTTCTAGGCTTTCAGGCTTGGAGGTTGGCTGGGGGTGGCATACGCCAGGCAATGGCAACTTTTCCGAGACTCTGCAGGCCATGTCGAGGGGCAACAGCGGGTTTCTGGATCTCTAAGGACTTATACGTATCAAACAGGTTGAGCAAGGAATACTTCTTTCCATCCTTCCGCTTGGCAGTCGGCCCCGAGCGATTGGACATTGCGCTGGAAGCTCATTGAGTACTTTGGGTCCTGCAGGCACCTCCCCCAAAACGAGCCGGTGCCTGGCCGGGTGCGTGGGGGTCCGGGACCCGGGCTCAGAGGCTTCCCCGGGCGGATGGCGGCGGGGCGGGGGCGGATGGCGGCGGATGGCGCCGGGCTCACCTCCTCCCGTCTACCTCGCTCACTCCGCGGCTGGGCCATATTAATTATAAATTAATCTTGATAAGTAGGTATTTGTTAGTTGAACATATGTGGACATGTGGGCCTCTCCCACTTCTACCTGAGGTAGAAGACTATCTTGAATCCTAGTGTTGTCAATTATAAAAAAATCATTATGATACACACACACACACACACACACACACACTTTGTTACTCCTTGGTAGATTATTGGATATAAATAATATAGGACTACTTCTTTGGCACCAATATAAACTCTGTGATAAAGTATAGTTAAAGAGTTGAGTATGAATAGGTTATTTTTTTAAAAATGAATTTGCCTATCTAATCAATGTACTAGAGATATTTTGCTGTTAAAAAGGTAAAGTTTAGCAGCAAGATAGAATGAATATAATTTTTCCAAAAGAAAGTTTTTTAATATTGCTTCTACCACACACAAAATAATATGCTCCAAATACAAATGTTCAGTAATTACTGATAATTACTAATTACTCCCACATTTTTACTCTTTAATCCCAAATGTGTGGTGAGCTCAAGTGTTTTCAATTATAGTTTGTTCCAGATAGAACCCCCCTTAACCCCCAACACACATACTGCACAGGTGCCCCTTTCTCAGGATGAAAATCTATGTAAGTCCTTTAAAAATGTGTTCTTAAATATTCCCCATGCTGACCCAAGCTGAGTCTTTAAATAGTCTCAAGTTTTTTTGTAGGAAAATATTGGAAACGCTCAATGCTGTCTGATTTGTGTAAAGTGTAAAGTTCAAAGTTCGGATCATGACTAAGCATTGAGGGTAACTGCATCTTGATTGGCTGATTACACTTTAAAAGGATCTTGTGGGACTCATGGGGAAGCTTGGAGGGTGGACAGAAGGGAAACCATTAGCCTAGCTCTTACCCCGCTGAAATGGAGAGCCAGGCCAGAAGCCACAGCCCCACACACTGTACTCAGCTTCCCACCGCTCACAGTCAGCCAGTTCTGGTTGGAGGGGGCTCGGTTGAAGTTGTCTTTGAGCTGGGTGGGAAGGGAGGTCTCGGGCTCATCACAGTACAGGCCTCCCCACTGTTCATCACAGCTGGATGTGGAAAGAGAGAAAGGCAGAGTCAGCCTCAGAGAAAGCCAGTGAGTACTGCCACATTACAGAAGCCAGACCTGGGCAGTTTAGGGCTGTAAGACCCAGAAAGGCCACAGCTCTTCAGAATTGCAGAGCTTTGCTAAAGATCACCTGCTTCCCTTAACAACACAGCAGGTTGCATTAACCTCCTCCAGGCTGGGTGGAGGGAAAGAAACAAGTTTAAACAATAAAGTCCTAACTCAGGTGAACAGGCCTGCAGTTGCCCAAGCACATTTCTGGGGATAAGAATGTATGGAATTGTTCTCTCTCATAGAAGCTTCCAGTGATTTAAGAACCACGTGGCTGTGTGCTAAACAGCAGCCATGCTTTGGATGATCACAGCCATCCCCAGACAGTGTTCTCAGCTCTCTGTTCAGGGAGTCTGCTCAGGGCTCTTCAGAATCATCCTGGATATGGGATACAATCATTGATCAAGGGCCGGATTTTTCCATGTCTATAGAAGATTAGTGGAAAAGATCATATGCATTCTCTATTAGCATCTGTACATTCAACCAAACAGCACAATTTTGGAAAATGAAACATAACAGGCTGTAGTACGTGTGTACATGTGTGTGTATGTATGTGTATACATGTCTATCCAAATGCTTAAAATGTAGATTCTCCCAAAGTTGCTAAAGTTCTACGAGAATGCTATGGAGGGTTCTCTGTGAAATATACTTCATAATTTGATCAGATATGTTTATATCTGATATATGTTTATTATATACAAACGACATGAGAGTTATCAACTACATCCCAACAAATGCATGTACTCACTTCTATCTAGACTTAATATGTTATTTTTGATGAGAATTTATTGAACTCCTGAAACTTTTCTATCATCTTTTTCAAGGTTCAAATGCATCACAGAAACAGAAGAAAAATGAATATTGTCAATTACAGTTCAGCTTTCTCTTGACAATGTAGCTGTTGTTCAGGTGCTAATCACTCAGGGAGAGTAGTTACACTGCCTATCAGGTCACAAAACCAGTTCTAGAAAGTCCCTGGATGGAATAAGCCAAGATATTTAGACAGAAGAAACATTCCAACTTACACACAGCTTCCCTGGACGCATCTCCCGTGGCCACTGCACATGTCTAGACAACCATCCCCAATGTAGACATTATCTATTGCCCATGTCTGCTGCTTGTCAAAAGGCGCTGGCTGATGCCAGCGGAAACGAGTGGCTTGAGACCTTGGGAGAAGAAGAGATTTACAATGAAGAAAATGTATTCTAGTAAGCTTGCAGAGGGCAACACAGAGGCACACATGCCCAGTCCTATTTCCAAAAGAACATTCATTATTGCAACAGCCCATGCAAACCTCTGGTTAACAGTACTAGGCCAAACAAATAGATTCAGCATGGATTTTGCCCCCGGGATCTTGCTGGGTCTTGTAAAAGAAGACTACATCATAGGCTAATCCTAAAACCAGAAGCCTGAGGGGAACAATAAAGGTCTGAGTTTTGCAAGGAAGTCATTGTACAGAGACATCAGGGCTGTAAACTAGGGGAAAGATGCCTCCCCTTGAGCAGCTGTAACCTTCCTGCCTCTAACTTAGCACAGAGTGTGGGCTGGGTTTCCTGCTCTTCCCCTGCTTTTGTGCAGTGACACTCTGCATCTAGGCGCAGATCTCCTAATGGAAGCCTTAGGGAAAGGATAAATGTGAAACAGAGAGATCACTGAAACCCTAGATAATTATATATGGAGAAGAGAGGGGGTAAGAAATAAACCCTGGCTTATTTTAGGAAACAAATACACGTAGAATCATCAACACCTCTCCTTCGCTGTTTGGAGAGCATCTTGTTCAGCAAACAAACAAATACATGTTCACAGCCACCAGATGGCAGTAAGATCCAAACAATACCCAGCCCACATGCAAACATTGAAAACCTGTAGAGGGTACATTGTGGTTCCTGAGCCATGTGCATTTTATACTAAAAGACTTAAAATTTTGATTGGGAGATATGTGTTTCAGGAAGGGGAAAAGATGAAATAACAGCAGCAGCATTACATTTTCTAATCGAAGACACGTACATAAAATGTGGCCAATAGTCAAAACAGAACAGCATAGAAGTAAGATTTCCATTCTGGAACACAGCCCAGTTCAGTGTGTGTCCTGAGCATCTTGGCAGGAGCTGACTTCTCACAGCCCTTGCTCTCCAGCTCCCACACGCCCAGCAGAGACGTCTCATCGGCTCACATCTCTCACTTCATATTGCATTGAGTTTAACCACTAAGCTGTCCTTGGTCTGTGGGTGAGCAGGGCCTCTCCTCTGCTCCCTTTTGATGGCCATCTTAAGCATCGCTCCTCACTCCTTGCTCCTTGAGGCTTCCAGAGCACACGGAACTCATTCCTACCTTTCTGCATTTGTGGTTTCCCCTGGAGAGGATCTCTCTCTCTCTCTCTCTCTCTCTCTCTCTCTCTCTCTCTCTCTCTCTCTCTCTCTCTCCCCTTGCCTCATGTCCTTTAAGGTCTCACAGGAAACATCAGTCCTCAAAGAGACTTTTTTTTTTCTGACCCTTTAAAAAATCACATTTGTTTCATATTATTTAGACCCATGGCAATCTGCTCTTCTGTGGTGTTTAACACAGTCTAGCATGTGTGTGCATATGTTCCAGGGCCACACAGTTCCTTCCTGGCACATTAAGTCATAAGGCAGCATGTGGGGCAGGCAGATCCTTTTGACTCAACAGGGAGCTGATATTCAGGAGCCACTGTGTGCAAAGGGAGCTGTGTTGTATTGATGCCCACCCCTACCACTGCTGTAACCTCAGCGGCTCTGCTCGTATAAATGACTGAATTTATTACCATTCTGTTTCTATACAGCAACATCTTGTAACACAGTGGAACATCCCATTCTCACAGCTCATAACCATCCACTTTGAGATGGAGCCAGCCTGCACATTGTTTAATCTGTCTTTTGATTTTATTACAAATTTTCTGAAGTGCAAGGAATATTGTTTTGTGTCCTCAGTGCTTATCGATAATAACAAGTAATAAACTTTCCCTGTTCCCCAATATCACACACGTTTACTAAAGTCCTTGTCACCTTATAAAGTGTCCATTTATAAAGCAGTTTCTTTTGTTAATTATTCTCTCTGTTCATCATTTCACTGTCTGTGGTGCTTATAAATGGGATTTCATAAACATCTACTGAAAGAATATTAAGTTGACAGCAATAAAGATTCTCAGAAAGAGCAAATAGAAGGCATCTTGCAGGTGACTGACGGGGAACTAGAGTCAGTAGTGCAGGGACAGCAGTTTGGTGGCTGCTGGAGGCGAAGGCTGGAGAGGCGGCACGAGCTGCCTAGCCGGTGGTGGCTTTTTGATGACTGGCTTTGTTCAGTCACAGTCTGGGCAGTCTCTGAACAGAAAGGCTGCACAGGAGATTTAAGAGCCAGATGAATTGCTGGAGGTGACGGCTTTTGTGGAGAGTTCCAGCACGGCCCCCTTTCAGTCTATGCCTCTCTCTCGAGTTCCACAGAAAAGGAGTCAGTAGGAGGCCATGTGAAGATTGTACTGAAACTGGAGTTGGGCGATGGGTCTAAAGATAAGCAAGCGAGTGCTCCAATTTGTACTCTGGCACCAGTGAGCTCTATGTTCATGGTGAGCAAGTGAATTATTCCGACACAATGAGGAGGTCAGATACGACAATTTCCGAGTCCCCTTTGAAGTGCAGTGGCTTTATATTCTTAGGAATAGCGATATCTGGTGGTCACATACTCACAGGCAAAGGCACCAGCCATTATTATTTTATAGGAAGAAGAAGCACTGTTTTTGATGAACATCGTACATCTAGATTCTTTACAATTAAGAGTCTTCTTATTCAACCAAAATGACACTCAGGAGTTGCAGTTAGCCTTTGACTGAAATGTTGACTATAATTTTAGGGCACTTTTCCATGATTTCACAAATAAAAATACTAATTTTCTTTTCAAAAAAGAAGAAGAAGAAGAAGAAGAAGAAGAAGCAGAAGAAGCAGAAGCAGCACTTTCATTAAAGGGAAGCAGTGCAATGTTGATACAGAGAGAGAATATGGAAGTTGAATTCAACCTCTAAGCCTTTCCAATGAAGCAACTTATTCCCAGCCCTGCCTGGCCTCACTGTGAGAGGGGCCAAATCACTTAGATCTATATGCTGACACCTTCCCATCTGCAAAGCTCAGAAAATGCTGCCTCCTGACTCACAAGGGTGTTGTGAAAATTAATTAGTTGTTCATGTTTACCAAGACCTACGAGTGCTCTGGCGCCTCCCTCGGCAGGTGTCATTGCTTATCCTGAAGGTCCTGTCTAATGATGGCCGCTACCAGCTGCTGCTTCTCAAACTTGGAGGAAAAAGGCCCCCAGAGCAGATTTCTTATTTTCACATACCCTTGAAATCTCTCCTTTTGATTATTTTCTAAGTTTGCACCATTTCCTCCCCATCAAGACACTGGAGGTGATTCCAAAGTACAGGTCAGTAATATCAATTGCTAAGCATTAATATATCACTGCAGACACCACGCCATGCACCTCCCCCAGGACGCGGTCACGCCTTTTAACAGGTTTTGGTACACATTTCATACTCTTAGATTCTGCAGGGTGACTCCATTTACCCACGAAGACTTCGCTGCCATCATCCTAATGCGAAAAACTCCATTGAAAGATACCACAGCTAATGATCTCGGTCTTTCCGATCTTACCTGATATTACATTTACCCTCAAAGAGATACCTATAATTCTCAAGCTACCTCTTAATCTGCTGCTGAAGATGGTGAGGCCCAGTGCCTTAGTCATGCACCAATTCACTAATAAACCAGTTGACAAGGCAAGGATCACTTGACATATTATACACACACACACACACACACACACACTGGATATATAGTGTTTATTACAACTCATAACAAAACAAAACCAATGTTAGAAAAATGAGCATTTATGAGCCACTCCACTAGGCTCTTCTTTTCTCTGGAGAGGAGCCCACGGTGACCTTCACTGTATGTCAGTACGGCCCCTGAGTGGGTGACATGGGGACAGGGGAGGAAGAGAGCTGCAGCTTTGTGTGGGGTCGGTCTGGTCTATGTATACCGATGCTGCTGACACTCCATCAGCAATGATAGGAGCACAGTGATGATGATCTGCAGGAAGACAACAGCCGAGACAAACAGCTGAAACAGTGGAAATGCTGGCATTCCCAGCAGCTCGCTGCCAAGCTCAGGTCCTTGACATCAAGACTTTGGAGTACTTCTGTTGGTGCTGAAGAGGATATGTGTGACCAGTCAGGGAGTGGTATGCCCCAGGAGCCACCAACTCTCTCTGTCATCAGCTGAGAAAGGGCCCCATGACCTGCTCCACAAAGGACAATCCTATGCCACAACACTCAGTGATACTGGAGACGAGAGAGCTTAAAGGGAGCTTGAGGCTTAAATTATTCTGATTTGTATCCTGAGTTGCAAAAACTTTATGACACTTTGTGAGACCAGGAACTCTGAGTGATGAATACTGAAGAAGTTATGAACAAGAAATTGCCAGCTTTAGCTGTGATAATTACATCACAGCTGTCCAAAATCCTCTTCCTGTCTAGTAACGTGCGCTGAAATATTTTCAGTTAAAATGCTATGATGTCTCGAATTTGCATCAAAACAGCATGAGGTTAGAGTGGGTGTGTTACTTAGGAATCGGTGTTGGAGGAGCACCGTAACTATAGCTACTGAGCACATGGGAGTCTCTGTACGCTTGCGCTTTTTTTTTTTTTTT
>NC_034591.1:16603289-16630181 GCF_900095145.1 Mus pahari
GGGTCTCACTGGACAGTTGCCTTCCCTCCGGCATATGTGGGGGTCTCACTGGACAGTTGCCTTCCCTCTGGCATATGTGGGGGTCTCACTGGACAGTTGCCTTCCCTCCGGCATATGTGGGGGTCTCACTGGACAGTTGCCTTCCCTTTAACTTTTGCCCCTTTACCACCACTCCTGCCCCTTACACACTGGTCCTTTCCCATGCTTCTCGTTTCTCCGTTAACTTCCCACAGATTTTTAGTAGCTTCCCTCATGTGGCTAAAGCGGCCAGCTTCCAGCATCTGTGTTGTAGTTAATCTTTTAGGAAGGCGCAACAGCTGGGTTACTGGGCCAGCAGGAGTGGATCATTTTCACTGTGACTTAAAATAGCCAAGTCTCACCTGAGCTGTACTGTGGCCACTCCCTTCTGCCCTTTCTCAGTGGATTTGAGTTACCTGCCCTTCCAGTGACTCCCTGGCTCTCAGCTGCACCTGAAGAACTACGCCACTTGAACTAACTTGCTATTTTTAAGTCAGTTGGTAATGAGGAGGAAGGCAGGTTTGGGTTGGGGGTATGAAATTGATTTTGAAATCATCCTGTCTATCTTTTAGTCTTTTTCAATAATAAGTCATATAGTTCTTTTCGGTTTTGCTAGGACCATATCTCTTAGGCAAACTAATACAGTGGTTAAGTCTGTACTAGTTACCTGACTCTTATCTGGTTCTTAGGCCAGATACTCTATTTCTGGTAGCTCTGAAAACTATTCTTATGAAGACACTAAAAAAAAAAAAAAAAAAAAAAAAAAAAAACATAAAAACCTTAAAGGTACCACTTTCTGAAGCCATTGAATTAGAGAGTCTGCCTGAAAGGCATGGCCCCCAACCCATAAAGTATAAACACAAGAAAATTCAAAAAAAAAAAAAAAAAAAAAAGAAAACAAATTAAAAATTTTGAATCTTTTTTCTTCTTGTCTGTGGCTGATGTCCCTGATCTTTCCTGCATGGCAGTCACATCTCACATGGCAATCACATAACTCTGACAGTGTGTTCTTCTGACTCTCCGTCTTCTTGCCTCCTCTGTGAGCCATTTCCACTCCGCTGTTCTCTTCTGGAGAGTGGATGCAGCTATAGCGTTATGAATCGACTTCCAACTTCAAACATAGGAGTCTTCCTTTCACAAGCAATAGAGTAGTGTGTGTGTGTGTGTGTGTGTGTGTGTGTGTGTGTGAAGGCCAGAGAACAACTTTCAGTGACATTCCTCAGGAACCCTCAAGTCTGTTTTTTGAGTCAGGATTTCTCATTGGCTTGGAACTAAGGTGATTGTCCAGTGAATTCACAAATACAAATCTTGGCCTCAGAGCCAAGACTACAACTCTGTCATGCCTGGCTTCTTTTCCTTGGTTCTGAGGCTCAAACTCAGGTCCTCACGATGGCACAGTAGGAACTTTTGCCAGCTAAGTTATCTCCTCAACTCCATATTCCTGAATCCTATTCTCTTGCCTTGCTTCAATGCTTTTCGTAAGTAAACCCAATCTGCTAATGACCTCCTTCCACTCTTTACTGCTTCAAACAATAACTCTGAGGCACATACCCAAGTGTCCTTGTCTGGATCACTTGGATCCCTTGATTTGGAATGTTCTTCTCTTTATCCACTGAATTCTTCAAAGCCAGGACACATCGACTTTCAATACAAACTCCCAGTTTTCAACACTGGTGGCACTCTAGTCTGTCCCCAGCAAAGTGTTAAGTTATAAATAGCATGAGTCATTCCCAGATCCCCCACTAGGTTACACCTTTGCCGAGAAGGAAGTTAAGACAGTGCTATACCATTACGGTGGGCTCACTCTTGTGTGGCTGGACGGATGCTTCTTATTCATTTTGATTTTATGGATGGGTTTCCAGGAAGAACTAACTTAACCAATGCATATGCCAGGGATGAAGATAAAAAACTATGCCAAGGTCTTTTTTTTTTAACCACAGCAGTGCCTGGAGTTTGTGATATCTTGTGTTTAGTCTCAGGATTGCTTCTCATGAAGAAACACCTGAATCCATTTATTGTTGCCTTTCTGAGAGCAGCAGTTGTCTTCAATGCTGCCCTTTCCCTCCACGTACAAGGTCCTCTTCACTGCCAGGTTCTCAAGCTGTACAGTCTTCATTTTTTTTATGTCCATTGAGAACACACTACCAGGGTCTGTCTGATTGTCTGTCTGTCTGTCTGTCTGTATCTCTCTCTAAGAGTCTTTTCTCTTACCCTTTCTCGTTGGCTGTCCAGTTAGAATAAGCTGTTCTGAATTAGATGCTTGCTAGCCACACCTCTTTATTCCTGCACACTTTCATGGACTTGTAAGCGCTCCCATAACTTAACTCACTCTGCTCTTCACGGTTTGACACCTTCTCCCATCTCTCTCTCTTCCCTCCCTGCTGTTTCTGAACTCAGACACACCAACTTCCTGCTACTGCAGTCGCCTGGAAGACCTTTACCCAGTTCTCCTTCGGATCAGACCCAAGTTATCCCTTCCTCACACAAGCGCTCTCTGGCTTTCCTGACCAAGTCCTATTTCCTTGTGATAATCCATCTTAGTATATCATATTCCAGTATTCTGTCACGTCACAGCTAAATCATACTGTTAGTTCTGAATGTCGGTGATCTCTGGGGGATGCGTCTGCCTTCTACTGAACGGAAAGATCTTTGAGATAGGGATAACTCCAGCTCACACGAAAGCCTAGGAAACAACCAAATAACTAAAAGTATTTTTATTTAACTACATGACTGAACGGGTAAGCAACTGCTCTTGGTGAATGACTGGCCACTTCAGTGTGATGAAATGCTTCATGATGCTGTGTGGGCAATCATCTTCCACTTACTCCCATGACCAACAGTAGATGCTCCACACACAGGGTATAAGCTAGTGGAAAAGCTCACCACCACTCCTAACACCTACTTAGCATGCATTTGGAAGCTGTCAATACCATGTTTGTTTATAGAAAAACACCTAAAAACTGAAATAGCAATTCCAGCAAAGACCTACACACTGAGGCTTGGGAGACCACATAGACACTTCAGCACCGTTTCACACTTTTAAGGAAGTCAGTCAGTCTACCATCTTGTCTGTGTGCCTGTCTGCCTATCTGCCAACCAGCCTACCTACGTGAGGATCAAAGGGTAAGCACAGGTGTTCTAACACTGAAAGTTTAACTTAAAACAAGGAAGAACACATTTAAAAGATCACTGGACTGAGAACAGAGGGAGGAGAGACTGAGCCTCATCTACATCCATTTCTTCCTGAATTACTCAGAGGGCTGTGTTGTAAGGCAGAGTCACCTTTAAGACCACTGCACAACATGAGCCCTGAGGGTAATATAGTAAACAAACTGTATTTTCAATATGGTAACATGGGGAAAATGGATGCTTATCACAGGTTTTCATGTATCATTTGAAAGGGTCAAATTTCTTGTGAGTATGTGCAAGAGACAATTAAAACATAGATTAAAATATGAGGAATAATTACTTTTCTTCAGTAGATGTCTCAGGGGTATAATGACTAGCTGAAGTAAATCTTAGAATGCCACTTATTTGCAAAATGCTGCCAAATAGTCAGGTAATAATTCATAGAACTCATAAAGACTTAAAAGATGGCTGCCTTAATGGAGTTTTTCCCTGTTACTTATTAAGATTGCCTTAATAATTCATGTACGACAATACCTTTAACGAGCAACAAAATCTCACGTATCTCGTTTAGGCTTGGCAGCTCTGCTCTCAGTTAATATAGTCTCCTGCCTCTGAGCCAGCAACTGTAAAGCAGCCGTAGGCTGTTAGAGGCAGAAACCGCTCCATTTATGATAATCCAAAGAAAAGTTATGTCCTAGATGAACGCTTGAGTTTTATAGTCCTCTGCTAGGAGGATTTAGTCTTCATTTGTCTGGAGGCAACAGGACAATAATAAGCCCAAACTATAACTCGTCCTTTACTCTGTGCTGATCAGCCACCAATCAGGTTTCCTCGGGGGAAACAGGAACGCCAATCACGATTTTGAAGCTTTCCTATGCTTAGCACCCACTTTAGATGGTGAAGGAGTCATAGAACATTATTCTCCGGGGAAAAGGAGAACGCTCCTCACTCAGGAGAGTAAACACACACAGAAGACTCAGTTTCCTTACTACCATTCCCTGGGCGCTTCTCACAAGCCAAGTCATTTCCCATTGGTGCAGTGGGCAAAACACTTAACATGTGTTTCTCACAGAGGACATTCTCCAGGTGACAACTTCCAATGTAATATTCAAAATAAAGTTTAAAAAGTAGAGGCTAATGTTAGAAAACAATTATTTGCTATATCCATTTATAAGAAACCACTAACTGCTATATTGACAGTGATTTAAATGGCAGAAAAATAGATTCCATTTAGTCTATTTTTGTATTCAATGGTCTTGTTTTAAATGACTGGTTCTTGGCATCTCTAAATTAAGTTAGAGAAGCTGTTACATTACAGCCAGTGTTTTCCTGTATAAGCCATTATTCAAAAAAAAAAAAAAAACTATTAGCATTAAAAGTCAGGAAAATCCTAGGTTTAGAGAAAAACAGAATTCACCATACTGATTTGCACTTTTCTTATTAAGTTAACCTGAATTTATACAAAAATAAGTAACAAATTATCATGCATCTCATTCCAACTTTGTCCTGTTAAACAAAGCTGATCATGTTGGGGCGATGCCTGCAGAAGCAGCAATACCTGGTGTAGGGAGGCAGGGGCAGGGTGATTCTGGTCCACTTGTTGAAAGTATCCGACACCAGGATCCGCTGCAGGTGATAACGACTACACTCCACATTGGTAGGCAGGCAGTCCCTCACCAGTGGGTGCCACGACAGCCCGAGATCCACCGAGTACTCCAGCTCAATAGCTGAAACAGGGAGTAGTGTTCTCAGTATAAGCGTGTGTCTGCAGACCCAGGAGGTACTTACTGTGTGTGCTTAGGTTTAAAATGTAATGAAATAGTTTGACCTTCCCCCTAGGTTTATGTTTCTGACTTTGAACTATTTACCAGTTTTCTTTTTCCCTCTGTGCATCATTACTGTCCATCTATTCACCTATCCATTCCTGCATCCATCCATCCATCCATCCATCCATCCATCCATCCATCCATCCATCCATGTATCTCGAGATAGGATCTTTCATACAGTTCTGACTGTTCTGGAACTCAGTATGCAGACCAGCCTGAGCTTGAACTGCTGGGATTAAAGGCGTGCACCACAATGCCTGGGCATTTTCGCTAATTTTATAAATAGCATTGAACTACAACTCCTTTTGAGGAGATCCGATCAAGTTTTCCCGAATCACTCATTATAATGAGAACCTCTCAGATCAATTGCAATAAAGTCACTGTGGCCTCAGATACTGCTGCCAGTGTTAGGAGCAGCAAGCATTTATAACAGGCACACTGACCTCCAGGACTGTTCCCTCACCACTGTCCCAGCCTCCTCCTCCTCCCACTGAAGCCCTCTCCTCAACTCCTATTAATATCATGTCTTTTGTTGCACATAATAAATTTAATGATTTCTTTTTAGATGGCTAAAAGTTTGGAGCAATATTTTCAAAAGTTTAAGACAGAATGACTTTTATTCATGTGAGTGTTTATGTGTCTGTATATTTGGATGGGTGTCCATAGAGGGTATCTAGATAGACATACAGGCAGTTGTGAACCACCCAGTGTGGGTGTTGGGAATCAAACCCCACTCCTCTATAAGAACAGCAAATGCTCTTAACCATTAAGACATTTCTGTAGCCACAGTCTTAAGTTTTGAGCACCTTACAAAACTTCTGTCCAACTGTGCCAACTTTGCTCTCGTTATAAAAGACACTTCTTAGAAACTATGCCATCTCTTTCTCTTATATCACCCTACTATGTATAGGGATACACAGAGAAATCAGAGATGCATGGAGAGATGGCTGGACGTCATGGGGTTTGTGGGAAAGCATTCAGACTGTGGGTCTGCAGAAAGCTAAGCCTTCCTTTTCCTCTTCTTCCTCAAACCATCCAGTCTCTCCCCATCTCCACTGCTCTTTCTTATTTTTGAAGTTTATTCTCTCATGTATTATCTTCTGGCCACAGCTTCTCTTCTCCTCTCCTTTCCGCCCCTCCTCCCCCTCCCAGATCCACGTTATAGAGATCTTCCTCCATTGCTTTCTCTGGCTACTGAATGCTTTGTAAATGTCCCAGTTCCCACCTCCCTCTGAAATGTTTCTCGAAGTCATGGCTTTCAGTCTTGGCTACACACTGAACCCCCCTGGGAACCTTGGGAAACTCTTGGTGCTTGGGTTTCATGACCAGAGTCTCTTCTCCAAATCTTCTGGACCCTGGCTACAGGGCCAGCAGCTCTGAAAGTATCCTTTGGTGATGCTGTGTGGCCAGCATGAGATCATGTGTGGCCTTAAGCTTTCTAGATATGGACAGTGACTCATCCTTCACTGTATGTCACCATATGTGCCCACCCATGGCCACAGACTGCTGATTGCTCTCTGATTCTCTCATTTGAGGATGCTTTTCCAAGCCTTCTATCTTGTTCTCACCTGAACTCCTTGGTTCACCAGGGGAGCTCTGTGCTTCTTACTGGTCTCCTAGTCTACACATACACACTAAGACTGCAACTCTAGCTACCAGCTTTATGTCTCAAGATGAATTTTATTCATTTGGCTAGTGCTTGCTGAGCTCAACACTTCACAGGATGCTGAATACATTGTGAAGAACAATTTAGACAGATCCTCCTCTTTTCTCCTTTTAAAAGAATTATTTATTTATTTATTTTATTTATTAGTGCTCTATCTGTATGTTCACCTGCATGCCAGAAGAGGGCATCAGATCACAGGATAGATGGCTGTGAGCCACCATGTGGTTGCTGGGAATTGAACACAGTTCTCTGGAAGAGCAGACAGTGCTCTTAACTGTTGAGCCATCTCTCCAGCCCTAGGTCCTCCTCTTTACGGGACCAAGAAATACTGTCACAAGAACTAAGAGGAACACACCCTTTCCTTCCATAAATAAACATATTTTCTTAACCACTAAACTTCAGCAGTGGTGATTCTTTTTTGGACACCAGTTCTCTGGGTTTAAAATTCAGACTTCATTTCCCAGAGTTGAGTCCTCTGGCTTGCCTCCTCTGTGCTGAGCCTGTCTTGCAGTCCTGGTTTAATTGTTCTGAGTGTCTGCCATTTAATTGTTCTCAGTGTCTCACATCTCCTCTGCCCTTTCCACTTCCCTTCACCGATTCAGTAGCCCATCACTGTCTCCTCCCCACTTCTACTGAAAATCACTACTATACCTTATTTACTAGGATTCCATTCTCCTTACCATCATCTCAGAGCTAATCTCCCCTAAAACATGATTCCTGTGCCAGCTGGCATTCACTGACAATCTAGACACAACCTAGAACCACCTGGTAAAAGAGTTTCAATGAGGGTTGGCTTTGGGGATTGTCTTAATTAAATCAGTTGATAAAGAACCAGAGAATTGTGGGCAGTGTCATTCCCTAGGCAGGGGCTTGAACTATACAAGAGTGGAGAAAGAGCTGATCAAGCACACAATCAGGTGAGCGTGTATGCATTTGTTTCTCTATGCTCTAGACTATAGTTGTGATTGATTAGCTATCTGATGTTCCTGCTTTGACTTCCCCACAAAGATGGGGTGTAACCCAGAATAATATGGAATAAACCTCTTCCTCCACTAATTTGATGTTTGTCCAAGTATTTTATTACATCAATAGAAATGAAACCAGGACTATACTCCTCTGTACTTCTAGTCTCCAATTTACGACCTTGTGAAGTACAAGTTTCTGTACTTGCCCTTTAAGGTTCTTTGAAATTTGTGGCTACCTCTGCTTAGTCCCTTTCTTCTTTCAGTATTTTATTCATTGTGCCTTTCTCAGGGGGCCATGCCTGCCTGTGGTGGAAGCGCACACAGCTAGCTTATGAGGGACAAATCTAGATCTGGTGTTGCCAGGTCAACCTGGCTTGGGATGGCTTCCTTTGTTATTTTCCTTGACTCCTTAAGTCACTGAAGGATTAGGGCAGCAGAATACCAAGCCTATTTCTGTTTTTAGGCCAGGGGAGCCTTCTTTACTTAAGCTACTGGCTCAGTTTGGGATGGCATTTCTGATCTATCTACCATTTAAAAATCCACTCCAGTCATAAAGGACCAGTGGAGGCTTAGCTCATTGTCAAATATTCTCTCTCAGGTGGGACCACCATTCATCAATGCTCCCTTCTCCGAGTTTCATTACATTTTACATCAGTTCCATTCCACAGAACACTCTCCTCCTGCCTGAGTTTGCATTACATCTCACATCATTCCCATTCCATAGAACACTCTCCTCCTGCCATTTATAATACTACTACACTTTTGAGGCACCTGTTCAAACAGAATGTCCCTACCGAATATAGAATGCTTACCTTCTGCTTGGCCATCTTTCCCCCACAAGTTCCACCCCCACCGACTAGTGTTAACTGTGACTGAGGTACAAAGAGTACTTCTGAAATTCTCCCTTATAAAGTTCAAAATCACAGCAATATGAAAATGTGGCCATAGAGAGACAAAGCTCCTCACCTATTCACCCTGATCGTCCTAGAAGTGTCCTGTAAGGTGTCACAGGACTGGGATTCCTCAGTAATCCCAAGGGGTCTGCAATTCAGGGAAAGGGTCAAGACTGTACAACATTCTCTTTCTGATTCCACCTCCTGAGAGCCTGGATGGCAGGCGTGTGCTACCATGCAATTTACATGGTGCTGGAGTGTACAGAAAACTACATCCTCAGGTGGAAATTTTATTGACTGAGTTTCTCAAACTCAATCATTCACAACGTTTTAAAAAAATATTCTTAACAACACAATGTTGTTGAGAAAAGTTAGACAGTTTCAAGAAGATCCCAAGAACTTAAAATGTACTGTAATCATTTGTGTACATGATACTATCACTTAAGCATATGCGTGCTCGAGTATGTATGTATGTATGTATGTGTGTGTGTGTGTGTGTGTGTGTGTGTGTTTGTATCTGTGCATATAGCCAGTGGTGGAGACTGAGTATTTTCCTTTATTGCTTCTTGGGGACTGTCACTGAGCTTGAGGCTGGCCAGTGAGATCCAGTGATCCCTGCCTTCACAGAGTAGAACTATAGGAATATACAGCTTGGCCCTTTACGTGGGTGATGGGAAGCTGAACTCAGGTTGCCAAGCTTGCCCAGTCAGAACTTTACTAAGCCATCTTCCTAAGCCCTGTGAGACAGGTTCCAAACAGTCCCTCTGCAGAGGCAGCCATGGACACCCAGGCTTCTGTCCCTCTGTCTGGGCATGGGACACTTACCGTAGCAGGAGTCTGTGACTGAGCAGGAGGCAGCAAAATCTATCTGTAGGAACGAGTCCTCATTCACAGCAATGTCTGTGCTGACCACGTAACGGGTGCTGGCCTTTTCAATGAAGACCAGGGCATCGCCTGTGGAGCCACACACGGGCATCTTGGTGCCTCCTGGGTGAAGCAGCCACTTTCTGCTGTCCAGAGTTGAAAAATCATCTTCTAAGACGGTATTACCGGAGATATTTCCTCCAATAAGAATCTGAAATGCATTTTTAGAACACCCCAGATTTGGGTTTTAACATACAGAAGAGTTCAGTTGTTTTTGTTTGTTTATTTTGATCCGTCATCCATCTCGGATCTGGTACTGTACAACTAGCATAATGGTAGGGGGTTTCCAGAATGCTCTTGTTTCTGTGGTCTGCTTGCCCATCTGGCAAGGAGCTACAGAAAACAAATCAAAGGACTGACAAAACTATTCACAGCCATTCGTGGGTCAAACTGTGTCATTGGAAAGCACATGTCCCCAAGCTGGGAGAGCAAAATTTGGCTTGCCTGTGATTGTTTTCCATGTGAAATTTCTATTTAAGGACAAACACGCCCTGAGGCATTTCAGTTTCAATTCTTTGCATGAACCCTACTATTTGTGAACAGGTTCTCTGAGTCCTGTTTGATACACTGTATTATGTATGAAGATCCTTTAGAGCAGTCCAGAAAGATGCTAGGGGAGATTTATTTATTTATTTTGCATCAAAGGCTGGAAAAGAGGATTTGAGAACAATTGCATGCGGCATCAATGCTAATTTGCATGCTTCCCTTTCTGGAGAATTATAACCTTGTATCACGCTTGATAAAGTCCCTCTGTCCATATGGCAGCATCCTCTCTGAACACAACCTAGGCCTTCTGTTGTGCCATTTATTTTTATAGGCTTAGGCAATTGGGGGACTAGAGAATGAAAGGACGTTAAATGCCACATCTAATCTAGCTGTGTGCCCTTGGGCAAGTCATTCGACTGTCTGGGCTTCCACCAGCAAGGGAGTTGGGCTAACATGCTTTCTAAAGTCATTAAAGTTACAGTAGATAATTCTGAAGAGACTGACCTGGTCGATCACCCAGGGGCTATAGAAGTGCCCATTTTCAGATGGCTGCCACCAGCGGAGGCGTGTAGAACCAGAACGGGCCTTCAGGGGCATTTCCAGGGCAATGTACCTGCCCACATTGCTGGAGTTGCTGAAGAGGAACTCTTGAAGGAGACTCCAGGAGAGGCCACCATTGAGGGAGTACTGTAGAAGCACGGGCTGGCTCCTGGGGTCTGGAACACCTTTACCACATCCCAGTCTCATGAAGAACTGCACAAACCTGACACCAGAAGACCTTACTGTAGCCTTTTATTTCAAAGAGAAACCCGAAACATTAACAAAAGGCAAGCACCCAAGCAGTATGGGGCAATGGATGATGTTAATAAACATGACAATTTAACAAGTGTCCAGACAATCACTTCAAAGCTTGATATTTTTCTGTCTTAATGTGAATGAGAGTTAATTAAATGTGAAGTGTGAAGAAAATGGAAATTCTGGCTCATACTTGTATCTTGAATCTCTCCTCCAAGGAGCCAGAGCCAGAGGAAAGCCAGTGCCATTGCTTCTCTTGGCTACTTTATAAGGTGTTGGGAGCGATCCAAAGGCTGTTCAAGCCTGCAAGTGCATTGTCTGTCTAGTGAAGACAACTGAATCCCAGGCCACAGGGTGTGGAACTAGAAATATGTATTTCTATATTTATATGTAAATAATACAGGTGCTGCATTACTCGCAAAATTATCCACTCCCATCTTAACAGTAGCTTTATAGATCTTGCATCTCTTGGTTTAGGAGACATATTTACATTCAGGAGTTGTAGCTCCTCCTTTCAAAAAGACCAGGCCACTTTTGGAAGAGGTGTGTTAAGCCTGGGCCTCTTGTCTCTTGTGCCAGGGGAAGGGTAAGAGTGAGTGTGGGTTGGTGGTGGTAGGTTTGCCAGACGCTGACTGTTGCTGGGGCTGGGGCTGGCTGATATGGCCTCTGAGAACTGTGGCGGCCAGCCAGCAGCAGCTTTCCTAGCTGACGGGGAGGTGGGCAGAGGGGTAGCGAGCAGCTGGGGTGCCAATGAAAACTGGCTCGCATGTTATCTTTGGCAAGCAAGCTGCTGGTGCCCAGTCTGGCCAATATTCTAACCGGTAAGGCAGAATAAATTTCATGTCAAATCTAACATACGTACTCAATAATGTAACAGGGCTGATAATAAATGCTATCAGTAGCATACACAAAGCCACTCACTGCTCAGGATCCTCCCAACCTCTGTTTATGTATATCATGGCCCTGAAAACACTGAGATTTTACACTGAACATTAAGGTCAATATATGCAAATCCCACACAGCATGCGACTGCATGAGCTATATAATGCAGCTTTTAACATCTGATTAATAGACACGTGCATTGTTAGTGCCGAGTGATGTTCACACAAATGAGAACAGTATTCATCTAGGAAAAACTAGGTGTATTATCTGTTTGTATCAGAAAGATGTTTGCAGTAATTTAGTGATAATATACACACCAAATTACTACTTAGAAAAATATATCTGAATTACTTATTTGGAAGACTTAATAATTTCTAAATTAGAGAGCATGGATGGTATTGAAGAATCTGGCATAAATAATACAAATGAAACTATGTACATTAGAATGGGATATAGTAAAGTTTTGCTTTCAGTAACTATAAATTTTTTTATAGACTTTTCTGTGAATTATATTATTTATAATGAAAAATTAGATTCAGGAAAAAGAGGGGAAGTTCAGATATATTTAAAAGTACTGTGAAATGTTTTAAGACCATAAACATGACTTCCTTGTTCATTTAAAAATAGGTCAGGGCTGCATTTTACACATGTTAAACTGTACATTATATTTTGCTATTAGAGTTCTGGCTCGTCAAGTGACCAAGGGATATACATTCAGACAGGGCTTGACTCTCTGAGCCAGCTTAAAATGTGTTCTTTTCTGAGTGACTGTGCTCAATTTAGAAAACGACTTCTTATGGCTAGTGAGGCACTGGGCAGTTGCTTATGAACACCATGGACCATACTTTAAATATTATCAACAAAATATTTGGTAATGAAGATAAACTTAATCATGAATAACTTGAGGATGTATTTCTACCAAGCTTCTTAGTAAGACAGTATAATAAATGTACATGTTCTCTTTATAGTTCAAGTGTTAATGAATGTAGTCAGTAGGAGGATAAAATACATGCAATATTACTTTTTAGTTGTTAGAGTGAATTAAACATTGCTACTTTCTCAAGATTATAAAATAATCTTGTTTGTTTAGGTATTTCACAGCTGATGTTGGTACTGAACGAACATAGGTCTTGAACTAGAAATTATGTGACCTGTGTCTTGTTGGGGACTTTGAGCAGAGTGATGCCTAGTATCAGCATGGAAGGTGTCACCCTGGAGAGTTCCTGGTTTCTTCTGCTTCATGTCCACAACTGTGTGCCACAATTACCTCGCATGTGATAAATCCAGGTCCCGTGTTACCAGCATGCGCAAGCCATCCTCATTGAAGAAGAGGTTGTTCCCACTGGAAAGGATCCCACACTTACGAGATGGCTTCCCACCACTCATCAGTAAAAATCGATCGGATTCCAGTTGACCTGAGAAAGTGGAAAATGTGGTTTACCTGTGACCATGGATACAGTTGTATTATATTTTCTTTCTTTCTTTCTTTTTAGCACTTTGTAATCAGTATGTTAGACAGTCATACATTTCAGTAACTGCTTAAATTCTGATATCCAGATTTAATTACATAAGCATGTGACTTCAAAATATACAACAAATCTATTCATAATTTGCTATACTACCAACATTAAATTGCAGTTATGTTGGAGACTAAGTCGAATAGAAAGCCTATAACAGACCTAAGGAACACCTTTCCTGGATTATACATGCACATCACCTCTCCACATACAGATCTCATCTCTTTAATTTGTTAAGTTATTGGGTTTTGGAAGTCACTACATCCAAGCAAGGGCATATCATGGTTTGAGAAGGGGGGAAAAGGTGATCATGTTTCCTGTGTGTGTGTATGTATGTATGTATATACACACACACACACACACACACACACACACACACACACACACACATATATATATATATATATATATATATATAAAATGGTACAGCAGAAGGGAATGCAATCTCGAAGAGCAAGTCCTTAAGCAGTAGCTTACGATAAACTTCTTTAGGAAAGTACCATTTCTATCACTAATGACACAGGTGAAAAGTATTATGCCACCTTCTAGTAACGGCTGAGGCAATACAATGCAAAGGCATCACAATTGGTTCACTCCATACAACCAGACAGACCAACATGTAACTAATTGTTTTCTTCTGATTACCAGTTAAATACAGAATTTTAATCCCATAGCTTAACAATGAAGGGTCATACAACACACATCTAGCATGTCGGTCTAATGTACACAGTGTCATACAACACACACCTAGCATGTCAGTCTAATGTACACAGCTGTTATCAGTTACACAAGATATGGCCTAACAGATGCTAGGGAACTTTTTAAACCAGTTTTTACATGTATTCATTTTCATCTTGAACAATGAAGTCATCATACACACAGGGAAAAGTCAGAGCTTTTGTATTTGCACTTATTCTTCATTTAACTTTTAAAACAGTACTATAGTGGAATATTAAAACAAATAGCCAAGTAGTGAGCATGTTATGATGACAGTCCTTCCCACATTCACTACTGCATACAGAATGTCAAAGAGTGACTGATCCATCGAGAGGTCTGACACTGAATGCCACCTCTGGGGTGCTGTTCATTGTCCACATACGTGTCTCCATTATAATGACACAATCTTTTCTGATTTGGATCAAAGTCCACCAGTTCAACCCGATCCATTTCATCAGTCTCTTCTACTTCCTTCCTTCCTTTCAGGAAGGAGTTTTTTCCAACAAAGTTTGTTTATCAAGAGAGAGAAAGCCATTTTCAGGAAAGTTTACTTTAAACTCAATGATTAGTTGTCCCTTTTCATATGGCCGATGGTATATTGGCATACCTTCATTTAGCACACATTTTTACATGCCCAAGCTTGATAATCTGACCTGGATGAGAGGCAATGACTATGGCTCCGTTGTCAAGAGTAGATACTGGCTTAATCAGCTGTATGTCCATACACATGGAAAGGTCTTCTCCTCGCCTTGTAAAACAGTATGGTCCTTCTGATCTAACACAATGATAATATCTCCTGGTTCCGTTCATGGTCTCCTTGACCATGGAATGTTATCTTCTGGCCGTCTTTCATGCCTTTCTTTATCAATATGAGCTATCTTTCTTCCATTGCAGCTTTTACATTGGTCTTTAGGACTGATGCGTTCTCCATGACCCTGGCACTCCATGCACACTGACTGAATTCTCTGAACCATCTGAACCGTCCAATCTGATGAATCCTTATCTGCATGCCCTTCCCCCAGCAGTTGGGACAACACTCTACTGCTCCTTTCTTGTCACCTCAGCCTTCATATTTGTCACAAATCGCATTATTGTGTAGGACCAGCTTTCTTGTTGCACCATCATATAAGTCTTTTAAGGTCACTGAGAACTGATGCCCAACATTTTACCTTTGCTTTCTCTTTGCATTCTTCCTTTTCCTCTATCAAAGATATCCACTGGTGAGTCAAAACCACCACCTGCTCTGCCCTCTTTAATCACCTGCACACCTCCTTCATCATATAACACCTCCCCTTTTATTGGAATCAGCAAGAACTTCATAAGCTTAAGAAATCTGTTTAAACTTTTCTCCTTCATTTGGATTCTTATCAGGGCGGAACTTCAAGGCTGATTTTCTATATGCCTTTTTCAATTCTTCCTGGGCGGTATTGTGTTTAACCCCCCAAACATCATCATAAGTGGTTTCTTTCGCCATTTTTTTTTACAGCCGGAGAGCAGATAGAGGAGCATAGCACAGTGTAGCTCTGCCAGATGCTGCTGCTGCCTCCACCAACCACGGAGAGTTCTGGAAAGTTCCCTGTATTATATCTTCAAAGAAGTATGGCAGGATGTGTCATGTAGTTTTAAAACGTAAAGCCATAAACATTAAAAGTGCATTTTGGGATAAAAGGACTCTTTATCATATGAACATCTTCAGTGTTTTTAGCCTTAACTGATACAAAGGTTCACATGTCAGAGAGGGTTTTTCCCAACAGCTATGGTTCAGCCTGGCAAGCTCTACATCAAAGAAAAGTGCTGGTGAGTGAGGAAACGAATGAGAGGCCAGCAGAAAGGGAGCCTGGGACAGTGTCTTTACTGTGTCCTTTCTAATGTGAGGCAGCGTTAATGGAGGCATAACACGGTATCTTTTGAAAATGGATTTTTTTTTTAATCACAGAAATTTAAATATAATTTAATAGTTGCTGTTAAATGTCTTTCAAAGCCGGTTTTCAAATCTACTCAGATATGAATCTTAGATTTAGTTTTTTTTTTAATGAGATAAAAACCCACAAAACATGTTTACTGTATTAACAATTCAATACAGTATTTAGTATATTTCTGATGTAAAACCTTCAACAGTAACTATTTTAAGGTTTTTGTCCCCTCAAGGAGAAGAAGCCCGTATCAATAAACATCCCCCCCCCCCCAAGGAGAAGAAGCCCGTATCAATAAAGCAGTAACTTCCCTTTCTTCTGCATCCCTGACAACCAACCAGGCTGCTTTTTACCCCAGGGAATGGCTTATTTGGGATGTTTCACACAAACAGAATATGCAATGGATTTTTTTCTTTGGGTCTGGTTTCTTTTATTTATTGTATTATTTCCAAGGTTCATATACATTGTAGCATACATCAATAGTTCAAATGTTTTATGGCAGTGTAATGTTTCACTGTATGATTGTAACTAAATGCAGTTTTAAAATATAATATAAAATTATAGATAATAAAATTATTAGTAGTATTTTATAATTATTAAAAGTTTTAAAGAAAATGGAGGAAACCATCTTTTGGTCTGATTCATTAACATGCATAGCTGCTGTATTGGCCCACCATATAAAAATGTTTAATCCAACCTTTGGTAAAAGAGTACATCTACAATTTAGATGATCCCAAAATAACTAGTATATAATGTACATTTTTCTTTATTGTAACACTATCATCATATGTATTGATGTAAAATAAATGTGTGGAGAGAGAGAGGCTGCCTGAACAGTAGCATGCCCCAGACCTGAACATGCCCAGCCGGACCAAGTCCCAGCATGACGGCCTCTCTCTAGCCAAGGAGCTACTGGCTATGGTCTGCTGCTGAGAGAGGGAGAGACAGGGTTGTCTAAGAGTGTAGCCCTGACAAGACCATTCCATGTGGAAGGCCCCACATCCATGAATATTTGGGCAGTTCAAACTTGAAGGGGAAATGAAAAAGACACACTGTTGGGTGGCACAGGAGGTGAGTGGATCAGTGGATCTAGGGAGAGTTGGAGGAGAGAGGGCAATATGATCAAAATATGTTGTGCACCATTCTCAACTAGCTAATAAACAGCAAACATCATGTACAATTAACTAATTAAGGGAATTTGTTTCATTTTTCATATAGGTTCATATGTGTACAACTTATTCCATCAATAGTAGTATCAAGACATAAATGATCTAACCTGTCTACTGAAAATCAAATTTTATAAAAAGTGGTGAAAATAACCTTTTAATTTCTCAATTAAAGTCCACTCATTCTCCCTCACTAACTGCCATGTCAAAAGTGTAACCTATAAAATTCAGAAAGAAATGGCCTTTTGGTTTATTGGCAGTTGTAAGGATAACTATTAGAATATACGTGAGTGGTTAATTATCCATCACAGATTGTGTTTATATGTAAATTCTTCCAAGAACTACCCAGAAAAGATTACCTTCGAAATCATCTTTGAGAAAATCAGGATTTTTGGTGCTTATTTTACAGGTTGGCCCAGAGTAGCCCGGATCACATATACACTTGGTTCCATTGATGCAGCTTCCATGCCCATAGCACATCTCTTCACACTGGGGACCAATGTAGACATTGTCAATGGCCCATGTGACCGGCTGAGAGCCAGCAGGATAAAATCCCTGGTACCAACGGAAACGCACAGACCTGGAAAACAAGGCACAGGGGTCTCAAAGTTATCCAGTAGAACATTACATCTTTATGTTAGCACACTTGGTCCATAAACAAAGGGAAATTACTACTTACATATCAACATAAGAAGAAGAAAACAGGATTTAGAAAACAGAAGAAAATGAGATTTGTCATTTCAGGAAAATTCTAATTTTTTTGACCAGTTATTAAAAACTTGCACCTGACCTTCCCAGCTTCTAACACTGGCTCCCCTGGTAAAGACTGTTTTACTGTCAACATTCTGCATAGCTAATCACTTAAAAATGGACGTGAAACTCACGGAACATATAATCAACCATGCAAACCACGTAAAGTGCACAATTTTATGCCTGCTTGTATAGAGTTCCAATGTGTTCCATCACCCTGACAGGAAACCCCAGGACTCAGTAGCCCTGCCACATTTGCTTTTTCTTGGCAACCACCAACCTCCTGCCTGCCTCTCTGGATTTGCCCATTCTGAGCTTGCCACAGCAATGAAGCTGTGTACCATAAGGTCTGCATTCAGCTATGTTCATTCAGTGTTCATGTTTTCAAGCCCCATTCACTTGTAGCAAGTGTCAGACTTTCCTTCCTCGTAATGCTCCATCACAGGGATATAAGCTTTGGTCATTCGTTGGTTTGATCATTCCCACCGTTTGGCTATTGAGAAAGGTGCTGCAGTGAACATGTGGGCAGCATCAGTATTTGTTCCGCAGAGCATGGTAGCTCTGTGTCTTCCAGTTATGCTTTTCCATGACTGTGATGGCATTTCCATGCCTGCAGTATGACTACTGGAATTACTTAAAACATGCCTACTTCCTCTCCTAGCAGAAAGCTTTAGAAGCTAATGTCTATCGAAAAAAGGTAAGAAAATCAGATTTATTTTTTGGCCCCTTCTTATGTCTTCTTTTATTTACTTATTTTAGTAAAAAATAAGAAAATATGTCAGGGTTGGTGGCTCACACCTGTAATCTCAGAACCTGACATAGAAATAGAAGTACTTGAGTTTGAGGCCAGCCTCTACAGAAAGTTCTAGGCCAGTATGAACCCTGTTTTTTTTTTTTTTTTTTTAAATATAAACCTAACCAACTGATCAACCAACCACTGTTCCCCTTTCACATATCCCCTAAATCATCATTATCACCTCCAAAATTAGTAAGTGCATTATCTCATCATTTTACTGGAGTATAATTATGTTACTGGAAATAATCTATATATTTATCCACAAGTCCAGAAATAACACATTTTTAAAAACATAAGGTCAGCTCAGAGAAGCTGGGCATTCGACAGGTCATGGACACTTACTTTTGTGTCCACGAATTTTATCCATCTTCTTGTTACCATATAAGCTAAATTCTGAATAGCTTTTTATTTGAGAAACAGAAATTGAAGTGAAACAGTAGGGTTGGGGATGGGTGAAGAGACAGAAGCTGGTTAAGCCTCTGCAGGGTCCCAGGGACTAAGGCAGATGGAGCCACGTTCTCATGTACTGTCTCATTGTTTACAGCAAGACCCCAGGTAGACTAGGCTGTCCCCAAAATGCCAGCTGATAATTAAAGCAGGCTCTCCTACACTTTCAGAGTTCAGTCTCGGCAAAGACACTTCTTACCTTTTGAACTTTCAGACTGCTGAGCTGAGGGAAATGGCTGGAGTTTTCCTTTGAAGGAAAGCCTACATGGATTTTGTTTGAACTTATTTATTCAAATGTTCTGAATACAAATGAAGCACCTTGGTTGGGTATTTATTAGTGCTCGCCACCTTGGCACAGAAACTGCAAATGCCAGGACAAATGGGCCTGGCTGCGCTGTGGTTCCCTTCGGCTGAGATCTTAGTTTCAAAAATTCTCACGGCCATCCACCCTGTGAATGTCAGCATCTGCTCTCCAGCCAGCGCTGCTCAAAGGATCTGCCTCTTAAAAATAGACACTTAGAATTTTGAACACACTACAGAGTCTCCACTCAGTAGGGGCCTCTGGTTGACTTGTTATGAAACTGTATAAAACAACACTTAAGACATTTTCAAGACAATGAGATGCACGACTAAAAGGTGGTATGTTTAAAATTAGGTGGAAATTCAATACATAATTTGAATGTAAACGGTATATAGAGGCTGTCAGTTTGAGAGTGGGGGCATGGGAGGGGTTTGGAGGGAGGAAAAGGAAGGGGCAAGTGATATACTTGTATTTTAATTAAAATGTAAAACAATGTAAAAACTTGACATTGAAAGCATTATATATTTGTTTATATTTGGGTCCATGTTTGTATCCAATGTTCATTAAATCACAGAAAAGGGTACTTTAAACACACACACACACACACACACACACTTTAGCAGCTAGCATTTGTGCTACTATATGCCATGTTGAGTGCAAACCCAGGAATGGCTCACTGAGTTGAGAAATTTCCACTTCTGCCCTCCAGCAATTCATGCCTGTGTGGGTTTTAAAAACAGAACTAATTCTTCTCTTGAGACAAAGACTGGACAAAACCTTCCCTCTGCAGAAGCGGCTGAAAACAGTTGGGCTGAACAGCTGAGTGTAGGCAGGACTCCTACATCCCATAGAAATAAAACACCGTGGAATATAAGCAACACGCCAGTCCCAGTTCTGTACGTTAGGGCTTGTTTTTCAAAAGTGGATTTCCTCTAGCAGGTAAAATAGAGACATCCGTATTTCCCTTGCTTACATTCCCAAGATATGCTGCTATGCTTTACACGTGGGTGTGCCACACTATGCTTTACACACGGGTGTGCCACAGAGGATGCCACATAGTGAGGTGTGGCCCTGTGGCTTGGTCCTATGGGTGTGGGTGATCTTTCCCTCACAGAACTCCTGACTTACTTCATGTGCTCCAGGTAAGGTTACTTGCATGTGAGAACTCTGACGCATGTCTTAGGTGGTCCACCATAATCATGGCCACACCCTATTGTCGGGCCCTTTCTTGACTATGAAGTAAGAGAAAGGCAGAGGGCCACTTAAGAGGAGGCCTGGAACTTCCCAGCATCATCACGATAGGACTAAGGGACTACTTTGGTCAAGGGTATCCGTTTCACTCTGCTTTCAGTGGCTATAGAAATATCACACGAACTAGGTAGCTTATAAAAAAAAATGACATTCATTATTTTTAAGTACTGTAGGAGCTGAAGGTCCAAGACCAAGGAGCTAACACAGCATCTGCTAAGGGCCTGCTCTTCAGCTCACACTTGGTGTCCTCTTGCCGTGTGTTCTCATGGTGAGAGAGGCAAAGCAGTTTCTGGGGCCTCCCTCATGATCTAATGACCTCTCTGAAGGCCGTACTTCCTCTTCAGGCTATGACCTTAAAGATAAGAATTTCACCATATGAATTTTGGGGTGACACAGTCAGACCATGTGTATCCAGGAGTGGCCTCTGGACTTTTGGCCATAAGTATATATTCAGATTTTCTTTTTAGGAGATTTGGAACCATGATCTATTTGACGTTGATGGCAGGTTCACAGAGTAAGAACCACAACTTCCCAGCATCTTTTAATAAACTCTTCCATTTTCTACACGAAAACTAACTGATTTCGGATAGCGTTTTTCCTATTGCTGAGATATTGCCTCCTGCCTACTTCTATGAACAGTTCTGCTAGCCAATTGCAGCTCAGCATCAAGCTAGGTGGCACTGATTCTGTGATGCCTGGAGACTGTCCTTGCAACCTGCACCCCACCCCAACAGAGTGCAGAGCTTATTCTGTTGAGTGATACTTGTATGTGAAGAAAACATTGTGTGTCTATAAGTATACAGCGTTCACACCATAGCAAGTGACACAGTCAGTGAAAGGAAGTATTTACGTTCTTCACAATTGAATTACGGAAACAGCTCTAGTGAGGTGCTGGGGGGTGGATGCGTTATGCTCCAAGGCAACGCTAACTTTTGCTAATGGACTTCCATTCTTTTTGAAAAGTTCCAGGTACTTGTTTGGTTTATAATAACAGGAGAGGTTTAGTTACGCCTAGCTGCATGCGAGGACTGAACACTAATGTTCATCTTGAAGGCAGGACAGTAGTACTTCTTTCTGATATACACTGAAAGAAGAAATGGTAGTCTAAAACTTGTAAGTGCTCTCAACCTGTGGGCCATGACCCCTTTGAGGGTAAAGTGACTCTTTCACAGGAGTCCCCTAAGACCACTGAAAACACAGATATTTATATTATGACTCATAACAGTACCGACATTAAAATTATGAAGTAGCAATGAAATGAACTTTGTGGCTGGGGGTTACCACAGCAGCAGGACCTGTATTAGAGGGCACAGCAGCAGGACCTGNATTAGGGGGCACAGCAGCAGGACCTGTATTAGGGGGCACAGCAGCAGGACCTGTATTAGGGGACACAGCAGCAGGACCTGAATTAGGGGGCACAGCAGCAGGACCTGTACTGGGAGCACAGCAACAGGACCTGCACTAGGGGCACAGCAGCAGGACCTGCACTGGGGGCACAGCAGCAGGACCTGTATTGCTGTGCAGTACATGGTGTGTGTGAATGCGTTGTGTTTTTACTGTATTTACAGTGTGATCTGAGTGCCCATGGCAAGAAAGGCAACATCATGAGAGAAATGCATTCTCTTGCTTCCTTTTGATTTGTTAAAGAGGCATGGGGAAACAGATTTCAAGCTATGCAATCCACAGCACGCTGTTGACTCTAGCCTCAAACTCTGTACAAGTAACTATATTATCTCTTTGTCCTTCTTTGACCATCTACTGATCTGTTTCAAGTTAGAACTGAGAACAAACACCACGTGGCATTTTCTCCCTGAACGACTTCAGAAGGGCAGGTCACCAAACGAGAGACAAGCATGGTGCCAAGCGGCAGAGCCTCACCCGCAAAGGTGCAGCTTCCCGAAGTGCACGACCTCCCTCCGCCAGCCCTGGGTGGTCCCCGCATAGTAGGTGCTGCTTGGGTGATGCTCAGTGGAGCATAAGGAGCTGACGAGGCTGCTGCTGTGGTAGCAGAGAGGCAGCAGCAGGTGCCAGGTGGCTCCAAAGTCCCTTGAGAATTCCAGTCTGACCGGATCAGCAGATGAGCTATCAGTGGAGCAGCCAACATTGATCTTGGGATGAAAGAAAATGTGATGCAGATTATCTCAGAGCAACGCACACTGGCCATGCTTCTCAGAGGCCATTTAACCCCTGAGAAGGGTCTTACTGAAATATGTCACCCTGAAAGAGCTGTTCCCTAAGTGACATCATATATTACCTTTAAGTTATATATTCTTCATCAAGAGCCCTAAAATGGCCATATAAAAGCTATTTTGTCTCATGTTATGAGAAACAGAAAAATGAACACAGGAAAGGTTGCGATAATTCCAAATTTAACTTTGGTCCATTTTTTTATATTGTTAAGCCAATAAAATTATAATAAAGAATGTCTACTTAATCCCAACCCTTAGCTTCCTCATCAATCTGTGCAGTAACACCTGCTTTCTTTATGACACTTTATAAACAATTCCAAAAGTTTTTAACTTGGAGAATCTCCAACACACATTCAATATATAAAAACAAAAATAGAATACAGTCATTGCTATTTTTCCCTTATGCTAGGGTAGATTTTCAGAAGTTCTCTTTAAGATGGAGAGAATTTTGAGATAGCATATATGATGAAGTGGCAGTTACAGGTAAGAAAACCAACCTTCCCTCTGTACATGTATGTAATCTTGTATACACACATGTGGTGCATAGTAAGGAACCTACGGTCTACTTTGTCATTTCCAGTATGCAACACAGCCACATACACGGTGGACACTGAATATGTAGGTTCCTGGTGCAATTCCATGGCACATTTGTAACCTTTGACCTTTCCTTTTCTCCTCCCTTCCTTTGCCCTGCCCTCATTCCCTCCCTCCCACCCTTCCTTTCGCCTTCCTTCCCACACAAGCTCCTTCATGCTGCATGCAGGTGGCTCTTTCTGTACACAGCTCATCCTTCCAATGCAGATGAACATTGTCTTACTAGCACACTATTGTAGTAGCTGATAATTTAACACATTATTGTAGTAGCTGATAATTTAACATGCTATTGTAGTAGCTGATTATCTAACACGCAGTAAGTTGAGCGGAAGAACATGGAGAGTGGCGGATGGACATGTTTACCCCTTTACATTCCAGTGAGTAAACAACTGGAACTTGATGAACTTTTCAACTCTAGGCACTAATTTCTACCTCAATTCCTAAAAGAGACAAAAGTACTATTTCGTCTTAGTATTTAAACCATAAAATCTGGAAATATAACAAAGTCAGAGATCAGAAAAATGTTACTCACTACTTAGAACACTGGCCCAAGAAGCCTTTGAGACTGCGGATTTTAGGCAAGGGTTTTCAATATGCAAATGTTTTAATTATGAATTTGCTTTCTTGACAAATATAAGGAATGCACGAAATGTCAATGACAGTCCTTCCGGTCTGCACAGGTTGACCTTGGGCGCAAACTCTGCAGCCAGTCCCACAGCACTCAGAGGAGGCTCAAATCCCAGGCGCTCTAACACAGCCGGGATCCCAGGATCCCAGGATTCCAGGAGCTTGGTCACACAAGGATCTCAGGGTCCCAGAGGCAGCTTGACTCCCAGGAACTCTGACACAACAAAAATCCCAGGATCACAGGATCCTAGAATCACAGGATCACAGAGACAGCTGGACTATGATGAGTTGAGTTATGACACAACCAGGATTACAGAAAGAACAGGTTCCAGTCAGATGTGGAGGGCAGGTAGCACTAGAGATATTTAGATGGCAGGAGGGAAGTGTAAGAACATAAGCAATAGAAACCAAAATTATTTGGAACCCAATTCTCATCAGAACCCAATTCTCCTACCATAACAAATCCTGGATACACCATCACAACAGAAAAGGAAGAGGATCTAAAATCACATCTCATGATGATGGTAGAGGACTTTAAGAAGAATATAAATAACTCCCTTAAAGAAACACAGGAGAACTCAGGTAAACAGGTAGATGCCCTTAAAGAGGAAACACAAAAATCCCTTAAAAAGTTACAGGAAAACACAATCAAACAGGTGAAGAAAATGAACAAAACCATCCAAGATCTAAAAATAGAAAGAGAAACAATAAAGAAATCACAAAGGGAGACAACCCTGGAGATAGAAAACCTAGGAAAGAGATCAGGTGTCATGGATGCAAGCATCACCAACAGAATACAAGAGATAGAAGAGAGACTCTCAGGTGCAGAAAATACCATAGAAAACACTGGCACAACAGTCAGAGAAAATGAAAATACAAAAAGCTCCTAACCCAAAAACATCCAGGAAATTCAGGACACAATGAGAAGACCAAACCTAAGGATAATAGGTATAGAAGAGAGTAAAGATTTCCAACTTAAGGGGTCAGTATATATCTTCAGCAAAGTTATAGAAGAAAAATTCCCTAACCTAAAGAAAGAGATGCCCATAAACATATAAGAGGCCCACAGAACTTGAAATAGATTGGACCAGAAAAGAAATTCCTCGTGTCACATAATAATCAAAACACCAAATGCATTAAACAAAGAAAGAACATTAAAAGCAGTAAGGGTCCTATCAGCAAAATCTTGTTGGTATATGCAATAGTGTCTGGGTTTGGTTGTTTATGGGATGGTTGTTTATGGGATGGATCCCTGGGTGGGGCAGTCTCTGGATGGTCCTTCCTTCAGTCTCAGCTCCGAACTTTGTCTCTGTAACTAAGGGGTCTGCTGCCCTATAGGAGGACAACAATATGAACTAACCAGTACCCCCCAGAGCTCGTGTCTCTAGCTGCATATGTAGCAGAGGATAGCCTAGTCGGTCATCAATGGGAGGAGCAGCCCTTGGTCTTTGAAGATTCTATGCCCCAGTATAGAGGAATGCCAGGGCTAGGAAGTGGGAGTGGGTGGGTTGGGGAGCAGGGAGGGGGAGAATATAGGAGATTTTCTGAGAGGAAACTAGGAAAGGGGATAGCATTTGAAATGTAAATGAAGAAAACATTTAATAAAAAAAGTAGTAAGGGAAAAAGGTCAAGTAACATATAAAGGCAGACTATCAGAACTACACCAGACTTCTCACCAGAGACTATGAAAGCTAGAAGATCCTGGGAAGATGTTATACAGACCCTAAGAGAACATAGACTACCATACTTAGCAAAACTGTCAATTACCATAGATGGAGAAAACAAGATATTCCATGGCAATAACAAATTTACACAATATCTTTCCATAAACCCAGCCCTACAAAGGATAATAGATAGAAAATACCAACACAAGGATGGAAACTACATCCTAGAAAAAGCAAAAAAGTAATCTTTCAACAAACCTAAAAGAAGATAGCCACATAAACATAATTTCACCTCTAACAACAAAAATAACAAGAAGTAACAATCACTTTTCCTTAATATTTCTTAACATCAGTGGACTCAAGTCCCCAAGAAAAAGACAGACTAACAGACTGGATATGTAAACAAGACCCAACATTTTGCTGCATACAGGAAACACACCTCAGTGACAAAGACAGACACTACCTCAGAGTAAAGAGCTGGAAAACAATTTTCCAAGCAAATGATTCTAAGCAACAAGCTGGAGTAGCCATTCTAATATCAAATAAAATGGATTTTCAACCTAAAGTTATCAAAAAAATAAGGAGGGACACTTTATACTCATCAAATGAAAAATCTACCAAGATGAACTCTCAATTCTGAACATCTACGCTCTAAATGCCAGGGCACCCACATTCATAAAAGAAACTTTACTAAAGCTCAAAGCACACATCACACACCACACAATAATAGTGGGAGACTTCAACACCCCACTCTCATCAATGGACAGATCATGGAAACAGAAACTAAACAGAGACACAGTGAAACTAACAGAAGTTATGGATCAAATGGATTTAACAGGTATCTATAGAACATTTCATCTTAAAACAAAAGAATATACCTTCTTTACAGCAAGTATCTCATGGTACCTTCTCCAAAACTGAACATATAATTGGTCACAAAACAGGCCTCAACTGATACAAGAAGATTGAAGTAATCCCATATGTCCTATCAGATCACCATGGTCGAAGGCTGGTCTTCAATAACAACATAAATAATAGAAAGCCAACATACACGTGAAAGCTGGACAACACTCTACTCAATAATAATTTGGTCAAGGAAGCAATAAAGAAAGAAATTAAAGGCTTTTTAGAATTTAATGAAAATGAAGACACATCATACTAAAACCTATGGGACACAATGAAAGCTGTGGTAAGAGAAAAACTCAAAGCTCTAAATGCCTCTAAAAAGAAACTAGAGAGCTTACACTAATAGGTTGACAGCACACCTAGAAGCTCTAGAACAAAAAGAAGCAAATTCACCCAAGAGGAGTAGATGGCAGGGAAAAATCAAACTCAGGGCTGAAATCAACCAAGTAGAAACAAAAAGAACTATACAA
>NC_034591.1:16631056-16647479 GCF_900095145.1 Mus pahari
TCATTTCATTAGATGCTGAAAAAGCATTTGACAAAATTCAACATCCCTTCATGATAAAAGTCTTGGAAAGATCAGGAATTCAAGGCCCATACCTAAACATAGTAAAAGCAATATATAGTCAGTTAGTAGCCAACATCAAACTCAATGGAGAGAAACTTGAAGCAATCTCACCAAAATCAGGGACTAGACAAGGCTGCCCACTCTCTATTTGTTCAATATAGTATTCAAAGTTCTAGGTAGAACAATTAGACAACAAAAGGAGGTCAAAGGGATATAAATTGGAAAGGAAGAAGTCAAAATATCACTATTTGCAGATGATATGAGAGTATACTTAAGCAACCCCCAAAATTCCACTAGAGAACCCCTAAAACTGATAAATAACTTCAGCAAAGTGGCTGGATAGAAAATTAACTCAGACATATCAGTAGCCTTCTTCTACTTAAAGGATAAACAGGCTGTGAAAGAATTAGGGAAACAACACTCTTCACAATAGTCCCAAATAATATTATGTACCTTGGTGTGACCCTAACCAATCAAGTGAAAGATCTGTGTAACAAGAACTTCAAGTCTCTGAAGCAAGAAATCAAAGAAGATCTTAAAAGATGGAAAGATCTGCCATGCTCATGAATTGACAGGATTAATATAGTAAAAATGGCCATCCTGCCTAAAGCAATCTATAGGTTCAATGCAATCCCCATAAAAATTCCAAATCAATTCTTCATAGAGTTAGAAAAAGCAATTTGCAAATTTATTTGGAATGACAACAACAACAAAAAAACCAAGGATAGTGAAAACTCTTCTCAACAATAAAAGAATGTCTGTGGGAAATCACTATCCCTGAACTCACACTGTATTACAGAGCAATAGTGATGAAGACTGTATTGTTTTGGTATAGAGACAGGCAGGAAGATTAATGGAATAGAATTGAAGACCCAGAAATGAACCCACACACCTATGGTCACTTGATCTTTGACAAAGGAGCTAAAAACCATCCAGTGGGAAAAAGAAAGCATTTTCAACAAATGGTGCTGGTTCAACTGGAGGTTAGGATGTAGAAGAATACAAATTGATCCATTCTTATCTCCTTGTACAAAGCTCAAGTCCAAGTAGATCAAGGACCTCCACATAAACCCAGAGACACTGAAACTTATAGAGGATAAAGTGAGGAAGAGCCTCTAACACATGGGCACAGCGGAAAAATTCCTGAATAGAACACCAATGGCTTATGCTTTAAGAACAATGATAGACAAATGGGACCTTATAAAACTGCAAAACTTCTGTAAGGCAAAGGACACTGTCAATAAGACAAAAAGGCAACCAACAGATTGGGAAAAGATCTTTACTAATCCTACATCTGATAGATGGCTAATATCCGATATATACAAATAACTCAAGAAATTAGACTCCAGAAAAAAATAACCCTATTAAAAAGGGGGTACAGAGCTAAACAAAGAATTTTCAACTGAGGAATATCAAATGGCCAAGAAGCACCTAAAGAAATGTTCAACATCCTTAGCCATCAGGAAAATGAAAATCAAAACAACCCTGAGATTCCACCTCACACTAGTCACAATGGCTAAAATCAAAAACTCAGATGACAGCAGATGTTGGTGAGGATGTGGGGAAAGAGGAACACTGCTCCATTGCTGGTGGGATTGCAAGCTGGTACAACCACTCTGGAAATCAGTTTGGTGGTTCCTCAGAAAACTGAACATAGTACTACCTGAGGACCCAGCTATACCACTCCTGGTCATACACCCAGAAAATGCTCCAACATGTAATAAGGACACATGCCCCACTATGTTCATAGCAGCCTTGTTTATAATAGCCAGAAGCTGGAAAGAACCCAGATGTCCTTCAACAAAGGAACAGATACAGAAAATGTGGTACATTTATACAATGGAGTACTACTCAGCTATTAAAAAATGATGAATTCATGAAAATCTTAGGCATATGGATAGAACTAGAAAATATCATCCTGAGTGAGGTAACCCAATCACTAAAGAAGACACATGGTATGCACTCACTGATAAGTTGATATTAGCCCCAAAGCTCCAAATAATGGAGATACAATTCACAGAGCACGTGAAGCTTAAAAGAAAAGAAGACCAAAGTGTGGGTGCATTGATCCTTCTTAGAAGGAGAACAAAATACTAATAGGAGCAAATATGGAGATAAAGTATAGAGCAGAGACTGAAGGAAAGGCCATCCAGAGACTGCCTCACCTGGGGATTCATCCTATATTCAGTTACCAATCTCAGACATTATTGTGCCAAGAAGTGCATGCTGATATGGCTGTCCCCTGAGAGGCCCTGCCAGAGCCTAGATGCTTGCAGCCAACCACTGGACTGAGTGTAGGGTCTCCAACAGAGGAGTTAGAGAAAGGACTGAAGGAGTTGAACCGGATTGCAACCCCACAGAAAGAACAACAATATCAACCGACCAGTCCCCTAAGAACTCCCAGGGACTAAGCCATCAACAAAGGAGTACATATGGTTCCAGCTGTATACATTGCACAGGATGGCTTTGTCACACATCAATGGAAGGAGAGGTCTTTGGTCCTATGAAGGCTGGATAGATGCCCCAGTATAGGGGAACTGAGTGCGGGTAGGTGGGAGTGGGTGGGTGGGTGGGTGGAGGAATACCCTCATAGAAGCAGTGGGAGGGAGGATAGGATACGGGGTTTCTGGGTGGAGGGAACTGGACAAGGGGATAACATTTGAAGTATAAATAAAGAAAATATTCAATAAAAAAAGAAATGTTAACTACACATAGTGTATTTAAAATTGTAAAAATAGTGTGACACTGTTTTATCAGCGTAGAATGATAACGATCCTATTAGTATGCCGGCACAGTACAGACTATAGTTAGATTGACCTAGGTCCTAACACATTTTCATTTTATATAAAAACTGTGAGAACAAAAAGACCACAATAGCATTCTTTCGCATTTTTCTAATTTTAAAGTAATTATTTAACACTTATTGCACTAGGTCGGACAGAATAAGCAACTCTATTTCTGCAATGAAGAATGGCATGACAGTAATAGTGAGCTATGACACAAGCCTTCATGACCTTAAAAGGAAGTCGCAGTAAAGACTTCCTTCTTCTTGCTGAGGTTTTGGCTAATATAAAACTTAAAGAATTTCTAGGAGAACAGAGTCAATACCTCAAATTGAATGATGGTGTTCTCGTTCACACTTAGGTCTCGTGTGGTAATGGAGTGTTCCCCAACTTCGTTTGAAACAAACACCATGGCCGAATCCTCCTCACTGGTTATCAAGAGAGCAATGAGGAAATGGTTTAGGGAAAATCTCCTCCTGGTTTGTATGAAGCAATGGCTGTACTTTTAGCTTTCAGTTAAATACTTACGGAGCTCCCTTTGAAGAATACGGGCAGTAAAGACCGATATTACCTCCTGGATAGAAAAACCAATTGTCTTCCCTGGGCCCAAAGTCGAACGTGTCCAGCAGCAGCACAGGGTTGTTCAAATTGTTTCCATCAATAATAAAGTCATCAATGATCCAGATTTCTTCTTTCTTACCTGAGACAGTTTGGGATAAATCAGGTTTTCCAAAGAAGATGAGATTTGTTCATTGAAAGAAAGCAAAGGACAGGAAAAACCCAATGACAACAGTTTCAACATATGCTTTTCATCAAAACCCACACACCTCATGGCTGCACATTCACAGCGATCAGTGTGAAGAAAATAAGCTTGTAAGCATATGAAACGACACAGCACAGAACAGCCACTCTGATCTCAGGAAGCTGAGACAAGCAGCTTGTGAGTGTGTGCTGTCCTGTCAGTCAGTCAGTGAATGTGTGCTGCCCTGCCAGTCAGTCAGTGAATGTGTGCTGTCCTGTCAGTCAGTCAGTGAATGTGTGCTGTCCTGTTAGTCAGCCAGTGAATGTGTGCTGTCCTGCCAGTTAGCATAGTGCTGTGGACCGTTCTCCAGTAGTGTGGTGTTGGGGAATCTGAGACATCTACCTGTGAGGTTGGCAGCTCGCTTAGAACTGAGGTACACTCCCTAGTCAAGGGGTGACTGGTGGCTTTTAAAAGTCAACCATGATATCAGTGCTGTGAGAAACAATGCTATACTTCTTTTCTTAATGTTCTCATAAACTTCTAAGTGTTTAAGGACTGTTATGTTGTATATGAGAAGGGCAGGAGCTAGACTGCTTTTGCAAAGCACTGTTGGGTCTGAACTTGAAGGAAGCACTCAAAACCATGCAGTGATGGTTCATGTCAGCTGTCGACTTGAAAGATCTCTAATCACATGGGTGACTGTGTTCTGGGAATGCCTACAGGGAACTATCTCAATTAGGTTGATGTGGGAAGACCCACTCATTCCCCACATGGCAACTCTGGACTATTTAAGAGATGGTAACTTTGCTCGACTGTGGATGCGTTGGGACCATCCATCTGTCTCAGTTCCCTGTACCTTCCACAGATGTTACTTTCAGTGCAGGTCTTGCAATGCATAAAAACAGATTTGTAAACAGGAGTCTGCAGCAATAGCCTGCTTTGTGAATGGACCACCCACCACTGTCTCTTTTCACTCCTCATGGCCAGAATTCTGGTGGCTTTCCTGCACTGACTTGGCTTGGATGAGTTTGATGAACACAAAAGGAAGAAAAGTAAGTGTTTCAGATGTACCCTGAGTCCATCATCGTCTGGATTTTAACACTGGGTGTATTTCTTCTCCAGAGTTTTGTCTGATCCTTATATAAGATCCACACATATAAAATAGCAGGTAAAAATAAATAATATTTTTATATTATATACATTTTATATAATTTCATGGTAATTTATACCATCTCATACACATGAATACATTTAAGCAAAAACCCTGCAATGACCTTATCTATCTTACAACATATTGAAATTTTATTCTTACTTATTATAAAAGAAGTATATGGGTTAAATTTTAGAGCTAAAAATATCATTTTCATACCTGTTTCTGTTACTCTTGCTTAATATGGTCTAATTGTACTTATTTAGACAGTTAGATGCATGTTCTGGAAAAGTCTGGCCCTTTAGATTCAACAGTAGTAGAACTATAAGAAGTAATCAGAGTTAGAAATTTGAAAAATCTTCTGTAAATGTGAAGTGCTGTTAAATGCTATTTGCTTTTGGTGTAATATGACCAGTGAATGTGACAAGGATGTAAGAGACTGTTTGGTCTAAATTCCTTTTACTTTTTCACAATAATCTGTTTCACTAATGAAATACCATTCAGAAGAATGATGTATCCTAAATAAATTCTATAACACAGAGTCATTATTGGTGAGTAATGGCAATATTGGATTATTAAAATCAAAACAAAACAAATAAATCAAAAACCAGAGTGAAACAAAATGCCCAAGTTCTGTGGCTCCCATCTGTAATCCCGGCAACTGGGAGGACGAGGCAGGATGAGCTTGGATTCAAAACTGTTCTGAGCTACGTGATGAGTTCTGGGATGGCCTGGGAGCAGAAGAAAAGATGTCTCGGCCAAACCCAAATGACGGCAAACTAAACCAAGAATTTATCAGTCAACTACGACAAGGTGACAAAGACACAGAACTGAAAATGGGAGTGGCATACACAGCTGGTGTTCCTGTTCCTCATGACAGAGGAAGAGGAGCATTAACACGTGGTCATGAGTGCTGGTCAAATAGAACACGAGCATTTTTACCATTATTGTACGGTTGCCAGAGTCTGAACCTTGTAGCGTTGGTTTGGGCACTGTATGGCAAGGGAACATTAATGAAAAGTATGCTGGTCGTTTGAGGGAAGTAGAATTCATCCATCAGGTGCCAGGTGACTCCTCCACTGACAGAGAACTGTAGAAGGATGGAGTGAGACCTCTCTGGGGTACCTAGAGGCATAAAGCATGCTGTGATGAGAACATGGCCAGCTCTGAGCGAATCCTGGGGGCATCATCAGAGCGTGAGCCGGTTTATGTTAACATTCTGCTCCAATGCTTCAGTGACAACCGAAAGTAACTCTAGGTTGAGTTTAGTACGAATATATTTTAAGATATCCAAATGTAGGCATCCTTTCTCTTCAAGATATTTGTAGGACACAGATGCACACATGTGCCTGATCATTTTCTCTCTCTCCTCTATACCTAGGATATATCAAATTAAAATTAAAACTTATTCATTCTGCTGACATCCATTTTGCTAACTTGAATCAAAGGAATATAAATAAAAATCATTTGAAAATGTCTTATATCCACAGTGACATTATTTAGAAAGAAAATTATTTAGTTAGGTATGAAAAGTCAGTGAATCGAGTTTTGGGAGGATTTGCATGTATAAAATTAACCCCATATGTTGATAAATTAGTAATTTTTAACTTAAAGTTTTTGATAGCTGGATGCAGTGGTTCGAGAACACAGTGGTGAGTTTATCTACCAGCACTGTAGCCCCATCTATATTAACAGTTTACACAGTAGTTATCTCACCACTATGGTAAGACAAACTTGTACTAAAGACTACTGTGAACAGTGAAACTTGAGGGCCCTCGTGGCGGCAGCCTCTTTAGGGAGGAGAGATTGTGCATGGGACAATGGGTTTTGGAGGGAAATGATTTGTGCCCCGGGGACAGCTTACCTTTTGCTATAAATCGGAGAGAGAACTGGACATACATAGTATTGGTGCAATCTAGATCTCTGGAAATAAGCATTCTTAGTCCCTCCTGGAAACAAAGAGAAAGGAACCTGACTTCCCTGGCAGAACTCCTTCATTCTATCTACTTACCTTACATTAACTAGCTGAGTGATAGCTACATAGTTAGACATAATGACCGTTACATATGACAGCAGCAATGTTTTGTCCAACTTAAAAGGAAAAGGGAGAGGTCTTCATTGTCTGCGTTTAAGCAACACAATGTCACTGTCCACTGCTAACTCAGACTTTTCTGTGGCTCTTATTAAAAGTGGTGCAAAAGTGATGACGTCGTCCACTACTGGAGTCTTTAAAAATAGACTCCTTTGATCACAGCGCATTGTAGAAGGGAGGAGGGAAAAGATAAAAAAAAAAAAAAATGTGCGGCACTTTCCTGCTGGAGGCCAAGAACTAATAGCTAACTTTTCCAGAGCTCTGAGGAGTCTTGGGAACTCATTGCTGCGTGGCCTGCCCTGTCAGCCCCAGGAGGCTCTGCTTCAGGCTGACAGGACGCCCCAGTTGGCCAAGTTAAATAAGGCAGAAGGAAAACAGGTCGCCCTGCCTAGACTGTAACTACTCATGCAGAGATGCCACACAACGAGGAAAACGATCACATTAGCTTTAGTAATTTTTCTGCTAACTAACTACTTCTGGTTGCCTAGACTGGCCATCTCAGAAGTGTATTTTTTTTTTTTTTTTTTTGGTTCATGGATAGAGAGGGCTGTGGTGACAGCCACTGAGTTGCATTTCACTATGCAAAGATTCCAAGGTCCAAACAGGCTTTCAATTTCTCAGCTGAGCCTGCTGAGCCAAGTGACTTTTCTGTAGTCTGAGGCTGTAATGCTACCAACTCATTTCCTAATTATCAACAAACACGGTCCACCATTGTACCAGCTAGGGAAAGTAAAGAGCTTCCTCCACTTCACGTTTATTACAGACCACTGTCACTAACAGCTGCAATAGCAAGCGTGTTTGAATGCTTACCACATGCTGGGGTTTAACAGATGCTTTAGGAAGTATTCCAAAGAGAAAGATATTATTCTCATGTTGCAAATGAGGGGGAGGGAGATAGAGGAGAGAGAAGTGTCTTTTATCTATTAACTCACCTTTAATTTGGATAAAAGGAAGAAATAATTTCATTTTGCATTTAGAATCCAAGAGGTATTTAGGAAGTTTAATAAAAAACACTACCTATTTATTCCCATCTCTTTACACATTATAATCATAAACTTCTGGGACTGAAGGTAGCTACGAAAGGCTGCATACCAATACATTTCCTTCTTCCTTCATGACCTTCATAACAATTCGTGACCTTAGTGCAGTACTTAATCGATGTCTTCTTTCATGGTTTGCTTGGTGTGTTTCCCCTCCTCCTTCAGCACATGCAAACATAATACCTCGAGTACTTTTCTAGCTCAGGATCCTCTGGGAACTAGGGCTGTGAGCAAAGCCAGCACCGTCAGGCAGCTCAGAGATCCCACTAACAGATATTCTTTGCTTGCGTGAAGAGTTAAGATTATTACTCTTCCCTGCTGGCTATGGGATATAAGTATGAAACTGGTCTGTCTGAAGGGCAAGCCCGGCCACTGTGCAAGGACCTCTTTATACTGCTTTTCCTAGGAGACTGGGAATGCTATGTCATCTTAAGGCTCCCCCTTTCTTGCTGGCAGTACTGGCTTAGCACTTGACACTGGCTTTTATGTGTTGGAGTTATCAACCACCGTTTCTGTACAGACACTGGTTTCTGTCTCCGTTCACCAGGTTCAGGGATCCACCTGTGCCCAGTACGAAAACTTCTTTTATATCTAATAAGCGGTTTTAATAGCAGAGACTACTGAATCTGTAACATTAAGAGGGACTATCATTTCCCCTCTTCATGAAAGAATGCCTTTGTAGTTCAAACTGCAGCCTACTGCATGGTGCACACTGGGCTCTCTACATCTTGCAGAGCTGATGGACAATATGTGTAAGACATAATGCTTGACTGCTCTTGCATTTGCACAGCTGAAGGGAAAACAGAGCCTATGTGCCTTTTCTGCTTGTAAGTCTTAAGGATTTTCTATTGCTTGAAAATTTATCGGGTGAAGACCTTTGAAGCAAGCAAAGTTGCAAGGCAGTTTTGTCAAGTTGGTGGTCATGGGCCCTCCATGTTCTTAGATAAGGCTAACCCCTGTAGACCAGGGGTGTCCCTGAACTGTCCCAGAGTCTCTGCTCCATTAGCACTCTTGGGGGCTTATAAATCTCTCAGGTCAGAAAGTATTTCTATACTCATGCAAAATTTGGATTCAAGTAAGTATGCTAACTGGCATCTATTAGCTATAATTGAAAAAGTTCCAGGGTGTCTAATTTTCTTAGTGCTTGGTCTGACTCATTAGGGTTATACAGAAACCCATGCAGACTTTCGTCAAGGACTTCATTTACACACCTAGATTAGTCAGTTTCTCCTTGCTGAGAGGGACGGGATGTGGCATGCATTCACACATGGAGAGGTGTCAGCTAAGCACAGAGCATCATTCGGCGGTTTAACACTTCTCTAACTAGACATCTAGAGTAGACTATAAAGGTGTGTTAACAATGTCTGAGAGTGCAAGTTAACATGACTTAACCGCCTTGTTTTCTTTACGTTGCCTTTAAGTAAAGATTCTACTCCACTCCTGGCAGGAAGAAGTTTACAAAAAAGGAATAACAACAACCACAACCACCACAACAAAAAAGGACAAAAGAAAAGATTTCATAAAATCGTTTGAAAATACTATAAGATAAAAATTCAGTGATATGAAATGCTCCCTGCTAGTAACCAGATTCTAAAGATTATGTACATACGTATTATTATGTATTAACTCTAGCAGAAAGTAAGAAAAGTCGGATCTCCAAAGAGGGAAAATGTTATGTGCAAATGACTATCAAAAATGAGCATACTAGACACAGCAAGACCTTATTTCAGAGATAAGATGGGAGTGGGGAGGTGAGGGAGGAAGACAAAGAAAAAAGAAAAAAAAATGAATGTGCTTCATAAGACAGGGTGTGCAGAAGGCAGCAGCTGTGCATGAAATAACAGAGAAGAAGAGCCCCAGAGATGCATCTGTGTTCAGCAGCAGGGCTCAGGACGAGAGGAGCACAAGGACTCCCCACTTACCCCTTTAAAGATCAGACATGTTCCGGATTTGATGGTTTCGCCATTCAGATTCCCCCTCTCTGCTCCGTATACTTCAGGCCAAAGGTCAGGATGTAAGTTCCCATTGAAATCATCTTTTAGAATGGAGGGAAGAGGAACAACAGGGACACAGAAGGGTCCACCGAAGCCCCGGTCACACCTACCAACAAGCAGGAGGAGAAACAGCATCATTTATGATGACGTCAACAAGCCAGTTTCACTGTGGTACTGCAAACAAGGAAAGCGGCCATTTATGAACTTACACACAGCGCCCCGAATCACAGATCCCTCGTCCTGAGCACATCCAAGGACAGCCGGAGGCCAGTATGACATTATCAATAGCCCAGGAATCTGCTCCTACAGTGTAGTTGGTCTGAATCCATCTGAACCGAGTCCTGGGAGAACTAACCAAAACCAAACAAACAAACAAACAAACAAAAACAAAACCCCACAATGTTGGTTTGCTAGGCAGTTTTGAAAGCATGGGCATCTGTTTTACTTCTCTATGGAGCACCCTCTTCCACAGCCCAGCTTCCTCTCCTTTGAGATACTTTTATTTGCATACTAAGTAGTAAATGTTGTATCATCGAGAGGAGAACAGAATGAATGCTGTCCAAACATTCTGCCACTTCTCTCATAGGAAAGTCAACTTGGGTGACACAGGAATGTTATCTGGAAATAAATCATCACTTCTGTTTCTGAAGTTCATGAAGAATTTTAGCATTTGCTTTTAGCCTTCTACTAGTGTTAGGCACTAGGAAAAGGACCAAAGGCTTAACAAAGGGAAAATTGGAGCCTTACATAGAAACCCTAAATAGGGTCCTATTGTACTTGAATTTTCTACGTTGATTCTGAACACACTGTCTCTAAAGCTAAGAACTGGATACAGGTCCCTATTTTCTATAGTGTGTAGAGTATGCTATTTGGAATATAGTAAGCACAAAGACTAATCTTCATTGTCAACTTCCCCGGATTTAGAGTCCCCGTGGAACACATCTCTGGGCATATCTATGAGAGTGAGTCAGGAGAGATTTAAATGGAGAGGTGTACTGGCTGGTTTTGTGTTAACTTGACACAAGCTGGAGTTATCACAGAGAAAGGAGCTTCAGTTGGGGGAAATGCCTCCATGAGATCCAGCTGTAAGGCATTTTCTCAATTAGTAATCAAGGGGGAGGTCCCCTTGTGGGTGGTGCCATCTCTGGACTGGTAGTCTTGGTTCTATAAGAAAGCAGGCTGAGCAAGCCAGTAAGGAACATCCCTCCATGGTCTCGGCATCAGCTCCTGCTTCCTGGCCTGCTTGAGTTCCCGTCCTGCTTTCCTTTGGTGATGAACAGCAATGTGAAAGTGTAAGCTGAATAAACCCTTTCCTCCCCAACTTGCTTCTTGGTCATGACTAAGACAAGAGGGAAGCCCCACCCTGGACATTGTGGTGCCATGGTTGGGCAGGGCCCTGACTAAGGAGAAAGCACAGCAGAGACATTGACTTCTATCGGGTCTCACCTGTGGATGCAGCGTGGCCAGCTGCTATAAGGTCCCTGCCAGGATGGACTTTACTTTGGAACTATGACACAAAATAAATCCTTCCTTAAATACCTTTTGTCAGGTATTTTGTAAGAGCGGCGAGAAAGCAAACAATACACTAGGACATACGAGAACTTTCTCTAGAAGCAGAAGTAGCCTTGCCACACAACAGCAGCTGATACCGAGGAACAGGCTGCATGGAAAAGACTTAGTTATTTGGACTCTAGAACATGGTCTATCCAAGACTGACTCTCGGTAGCACTGTTTCTCAGGATAGGATCCTCCTCAATCTGAGGCACTGACAGGCATGGTGTTTTTAAGATGAAAATGCAATGGTGTCATTATTCTGCCCAACACTATGACGGTCACTTACACGTGCACTGTCAAGTCCAAGGCACTCATGATGGTGGATGCAGGTGCTTAGATGTGTGACATCCTAAGTAATAGTGTTCAGTCTATCGCCAGTTTATTCATTAGGTATCGGGATACTAAAAATAAATAGGTATTCAATAAATGTATCAAAAATGAATAAATGAGGTATAAGTGGGCATTGTTTTAGGTTTTGGGAGTCCATGGAAAACTATTTCAGACAAATACTAACAAAAAATTAGTAAAGTGTTTCTCCCTACTTTTTAGTTGCATGTCTTATCTGAACTATACCAGGAAAAGATATTTCTGCATGTATTTAACACAGAACCAGACTTATTGCAGGGCAAGGGACTTGGTGCATAGCAGAGCTAAGAACCCAACTAGGGAATGATGGAGTGAGGAAGTCACCACAGAACAGCTTCTAGAACTCTCTAGTTACATTTAAACAGCAATCTGAGGCCCTGTGTGCCATGCTCCTTCCCAGGCTACTCCTTGCATAATCACCCCAGCGAGCACTGTTCCCTCACCCCAGCGAGCACTGTTCCCCATTGAAATCACCATTATTTTCAAATTAGGTGACAGAAACCTAATGTGAAGTTAAGTGCCAAGTCTTACTTGGTGGCGAGTGGAAGGTAGACTGTGACCCGCCTCCAGTTCTGGAATCTTTCTGATGTGTAAGTTGAACTCTCTGTGTAGTGCACACAGCCAATGGTTGGAGGGACACACTCTTCGGTGACAAGCTGCCAGTCCTTGCCGTTGTTCAGGGAGTACTGGAGCTGTATGCCGTGGGCACCACTGAACGGCTTGCTGCAGCCCATGTTCATTTCAAACTGCAAGAAGCTTGATGCTGACACATGGAAGTCCCAGGTCTCAGCATAGCGAGGTTTTCCTACCAAGGACACAGATGATGACGACAACAACAAGAACAAAGGATTAACAGCAGTATTCTCTATTGATGCTTATGATTGCGAGCACATTGCCTACAGAAAACCCAATAATGGTTTGTGTTTAGGGCCTCAGATTTGCGTTGATTTTCTTCTCGTATCTACTGTTTTTATATTGTCACCATGGAATCAGAAACATGGTAGATAGACTATGAAGCTGAAGACCTTTGCTACCTTAAGAAGGACTCACAGAGTCATAAACTTTCAATTTTGCAACTGCAAAAATACAGGAATGTCCTCTGACCTATTTCCCTGCCTTTAAGTCATCTTCCTCCTCCTCATGGTCCAAGAAACAAAGTTCCAGCAGGCCCAGGTGACCAGGTCATTTGGAGGACGACGCACACCCCATCCTCCCTCTAAACACGTAATTTCATAGTAGAAAATTTCTTTTGAGTTTTAGTTAATTTAGTCCTGTAGTTAATCAAATATCTTTCTGTTATATGGTAGCAATATATACCTATGTTTTCAGTGAATATAAGGGCAGTGTCCATAGAGAGGCAGTCAATATCAACTTGGCCTCCCTGGATTCGATACCAGTTGGCTTGCAAGTCTATGGAGCCATCAAATTTATCTTGAAATCCAGTTTGAGAGCTGTCATTCACTCCTATAAGGACATCATCCAAAGCCCACTGGGCCGAATGCTTCCCTGCAATCAAATGAACAGCAGCAGTTGGAGCAGGCTCATTACACAGCAATAGGAATATCTCCGTGACCATGATTTTAAATCAAATTGTCTGGAAATTGACAGTAAATTAACACACTTATATATTACACATTGGATATGGATGCCATGTGATCTTTTTTTACAAAGCCATCAGGAAAGTTGGAAAGAGCAGTGACTCACCATGCTGCGGTTGCCACCACCGGAAAGCTGTGGCAGGTGTCTTTGCTTCCCGGGGCAGGTCAATGGAAATGATCTGTGGCTCCAGGAATGACATGAAATCCAACTCTCGCAGCAAATGCCAAAGTATCCCATTGTCATTGGAATACTGAACAACAAGCCCTGAGTTACAAGACATAAATTCAATGACTAAGACAGCGTTCTTAGAGGCAAGGGACAGTCTGCTTTAAACCGCAAAACTGCAGCAACTTCAGACTGTGTCTCGGAGAGGGAACACTCATCCATCTAACTTACAAGGCATGAATTAGTAGACTCAAAGGCCCATCAATTTCCTGACAGTTTCTAATGCACTCACTCCCAGTACATGGAGACAAGAAACACATAAGCTCCTTTAGAGACCACTCAGCTCTGTGGGAATGATGAGTGACCTGGTTAGGGAGCTGCTCCAGCGCATGCACTTGAAATGTAGACTCTAGCCTGAGCATCACCAAGTTTCAGGTCATCACTATATCTTCCCAAGAAATATCTTAATTTCTCTGGCACGGGATGAGCTGCATGCGCTGCTTGCTGCTGAGGCCGTAGGCAGTAAGTTGTGCTTAGCTGGGAAGCCTGTTGGGCAGGGCACCCCCTTTAACCAGCACTTCATATTCTGACAGACCTTGGTTAGTGAAACCTGAACAAGGCCAGATTAGTCAAGAGTGAAAAAGCAAGACCCAGGCCTCTCCAATGTCGCTTCTTTTTCCTATTCTCTGTGCCGCCCCTCCTTGTGCCTGTGCCATCTGTTTCCCCATCCCTACCCCGAGACAAAGTGACAAGATCTGCGGAGCTACACATTTGTGTGCAAGGGATGTCACAACCTTGCTGCTACTTCTAGAAATGTTATCATTTAAAAAGGGACAAATGGGAAGGCTAATGATCAACAAAGGAGAAAACTGCTATGGATAAGGTTATAGGATTATATATACATATAGATATGTCTGTGTGTGGATGCCATATATATATATATATATATATATAATATATGTTTATATACACATGAGAATATATAAATATATATCTGTGGGAGAAAGCAGAGTGTATCTATCTAATGGCATATTCTATAATTATTTGTAAATTGGTATTGAATATTCACTTGTTTTTAAGCATTTATAGAAATTATTCCCAATAAAGTTTTATCTGTTATATCTTTTATTACCTTTTAACTCTTGAAAAATTATGTCATTTATGGTATATTTGACTTAAAATGTATGTATATATATATATATATATATATATATATATATATATATATATATTAACTAGAGTGCCTCCATCCATTGTAATACTAAATAACAAAGACTTAATTAGCTCAAAGTTTTGAGAAATATTATGATGAAGAGCATGTAGCTCAGTGCCAACTGTCAGTGCATGAGATTACGGTGCTCCTCCTGACAGACGACAGGCGACAGTGCATGAGATTATGGTGCTCCTCCTGACAGGCAACAGTGCCAGGAACAGTGACAAATCTATGAAAAGCTAGAACTCTCAGAGAACCTGTCTGTTTACAACAAATCTGTCAAGTTCTGAGAGGAAGAGCAAGAATGAGAAGGGAACAGGGGTATGTATGCTGGACCACACACAGCCACAGTGATGGAGAGTTAGAGGTGCTTCTGAGGGGTCAGCCACACGTCAGGAGAGCCGAGAGTCACATGAAGCCTCAGGAAGGAAACAGATCTGGGGTTCCAGCCTTCATCTGAGTCTGCCCAGGGGGCTGTCTGGTAAAAGCATTACACAGCAGTTCTCAATGTTTATTCAAATTATGTCCTATTACTTTTTAAAGGGTGATGTTGGATGTCTAAGAGTGTAGACACTTCAAAAATTTCATTTTCTGTGGCTATTGATTTGAATTTATGTAGTTTATATTCCATCAGATAGAAATAGAAAGGAGACGGGAGAGGTAGGGAAAGGAGAGAAGAGGTGGGGTAGGGTAGTTGAGCAGGAGCAGCCACTGTAGAAGGGGGGCTGAAGTTTTCCAAATGAAACACCACAGAAATACGGATCCCCCTGCACCGTCTGAAAAGGCGCTCACTGCCTGCAGTAGTTTTAGTATGTTCACAACTTCATTGATGCTTCTCTCCTTAGAGAGTGGAACTCAGGGCTGAAGAGAGGGCTCAGCAGTTAAGAGCAATGGCCGCTCTTCTAGAGGTCCTGAGTTCAATTCCCAGCACCCACATGGTGGCTCACAACCATTTATAAGGGGGATCTGATGCCCTCTTCTGTCATACAGGCATTCCTGTACATAATAAATACATCTTTAAAAAAAAAAAAGTGGAGACTAAATCTTTCTCCTCTGAGTTCAGAGGGGTTTAGTAACTTACTTCTAATGAACAGAATGTGGTAGGAACCACATGGTTATTGAAATTTGGCCATTAAAAGCATCACATTGAGCCGGGCAGTGGTGGCACACACCTTTAATCCCAGCACTTGGGAGGCAGAGGCAGGTGGATTTCTGAGTTTGAGGCCAGCCTGGTCTACATAGTGAATTCCAGGATAGCCAGGGCTACAAAGAGAAACCCTGTCTCAAAAAACCAACCAACCAACCAACCAACCAACCAACCAACCAACCAACCAACCAACCAACCAACCAAATATCAAGCAAGCAAGCAAGCAAGCATCACATTGAGCCTGGAGTGGAGCTCAGTAGTGCAGGGCTCACTAAACAACGTGTGAGCTCTTTTAGCAGTACAAAAAGGAAAAAGGAAAAAGGAAAAAGGAAAAAGGAAAAAGGAAAAAGGAAAAAGGAAAGGCTTTTGGGGCTTCCCCTTTCTGGGTCTGTGGCTATGAGGAAGCAGATGCATGTGTAAGAACATGTTCTAACAGTCTGCGGGTAGCTCTGGAAGGATGGAGAGAATGTAAGAAGATGCTCTAACAGTCTGCGGGCAGCTCTGGAAGGATGGAGAGA
>NC_034591.1:16647844-16655635 GCF_900095145.1 Mus pahari
ATGCTCTAACAGTCTGCGGGCAGCTCTGGAAGGATGGAGAGATCTGGACAAAGCCGCTGGCCTGCTCTTCAAACATCACCCAGCCCTCAGCAGAGTTCCCCCGCGTCTGTCCCATCTGTCCACTGCCTTGACTGACGTCCTCATGAGAGACCCTGACCTACAGCCCATCAGCTGAGCAGTGTCTTCTCCTGCCTTGCTGGACCATCATAAGGCAACACACATTTGTTACTTTCAGGCACTTGGTTCATGAAAACTTGTTATGCAGCATACTATCCCAATGCCCCTAAATCAGAATTTGCATGTTAGCAAATGCAGACTCTGAAAGGTTTGAGGTGCTCCTCAGAACACGAGAGGCACGCTCAGGAGGCATGTCTTCCATTTGGAGCTTGCTTTTGCCTTGCCCCCTCAGTAGCTCTTTCAGGAGAGTCATGTCTACCTACATGCAGCAATGAGGTCTACAGGGATGAAACCTTAATCCTGAACTGGGATGAGGAGACGAGCGCGTGAGTGGAGGAATGTCAGGAGGAGAGCGGCAAAATCCATAGCTTATGCCAGTTGCTAAGCCTCATTAACTGTGTCATCTAACACATTGTACATTTGAATAAGCCAAGTCATTTTAGCACATCTACTGAATGTTTAAAGCACGTAAGGCATTTATTTCTCTTTTTAAACTACGACTCCATCTGCATTCTGCCTAGTCTTATTGAAGACAGCCTAATTTTGACTTTAATTCCAAATATGTAAATTGATGCTTCAGCTTGAGTAAGTAAAGAGTCTTCACTTTCATCGCGGGGAGAGGTTTGCTCAAGGATTTAGTCAGATTTACATGCTAACAACCGGGCTTCGGTAAGAGGGTGAGAGATGCCTGAATATGGGATGCGAATTATGGATAACACCAAGTCTAAGGAAATGGCTCAGGGCTAGCTGAAAACAAACTGCTTGTTCCTAATGGGAACCTAAGGAGAACTAGCCCCACAGTGCAGAGAGCAGCGGCAGCAAGGACAGAGAACGTTTTATGTCAATGATAAGTATACGCTTCCCACAAAGCCTTTTTAAATCCTATATACAAACGGGGGTACAAATAAGGAATTTTTGCAACACTCGACTTCCGTTGGATTAAATTTATCAGCTGTCATTTGCTTGCTGAGATGGCATCCAGACTGTGCCATCAAAGTCACTGCCCCCACGTGCTTGCTTTCCATTTCAACAGTTTGCTTCTGTCGTTCTCCCCAAATCTCACACCTTCTTCTTTACTTTTTCGTTATAGTTCACTACCCGAGGGATTTTTTGTTTTAAATGGCTGTTGGGCGGCCATTTGTGCTAGCTGCCTACACATGGGGTTCTTTCTCTCTGTTACACGGCTGACAACATGCAGCAGCTACTCAGCATTTTAGAATGAGCACATCAGATAATCCATGAAGAAAATGTAGCACAATGAAGAAAACACTGTATTTTTATTATGTTTTAAGGGGTTATTTGTTACTGCAGTATAACCTAGCTCATTGTGAGTGTTGCATAGGTGGTAACATAGTGGTGATATTTTATCTGCAGTACTCTCAACATTTCAGACTTAAAACAGACTGCATGCATATCTGTAAAAGACATGAAGGAATGCAACATGGCCTACTGAAGTTTCTAGACTGCTTCCTCAGCAAACGTACGATTTGCATAATTAGAGTAAAAACATGAAGACAGTCACAGGAAATCATTGAAACCTTCAGACAGGGATGACGAAGAAAAGATTAGTGTCAAGCAGAGCTCTCCACAGTCTGCTGACTAGTGGGTACTGTTTGGTCCAGGGCATCATATATAGCCACAGCCTGACATGGTAACAAACTTAGAGGGTAATGATGTAAAAAACCAATGCTGTTTTAAGATGATACAGCTCAGGGCCAGAACCATCGGAGAAGTCTAGATTCTGTGCTAAGAACCAGCCACACGCAGGGCTCTTGAAGGACTCCTAGCATACCCACACGAAAGCGGGAGCCACTTATATTTCAAGGCTGCTGCTGGATTTCTTTAAGAGAAAAGAAAAGTAGGAACCTAAAAGACTGAGTGAGAGTAGAGTTTAGGTCAGGAGAAGGGGGGTCAGTCGTATTATACCAAGGGTATACATCCTGGAGTTGGTGGTTCAAATCCTGGTTTGTCTACTTTCTATTTCTATGCCTGTGTAAGTTCCTGGGCCACTCTGTCTCCCCCTCCACTCCTCATAACCAGTTGAAGACAGTAGTATCTATGGCAAATAGGTACTCAGAAAAGAACAAGGATTCTGTCCCCTCTAGAATGTCCAAGAGCAGAAGCAGAGTTTAATATAAAATTCAAAGATTCTCTGTGCAAACAAGTTCAGTTCCCACTGAATGCAAAAATCTCTCCTACTGTTTTCCCCTCTCTTCGGGAGTTATAGAGAAGTAGAACTCACTAAAACAATTGTTATTTGTTTCTGTCTGGACCCAGGGCAGTCATGGATTTCAGCCTTAGGAAGCTCAAGGAGAAGCTATTGAAGCAGAACGCAGAACGGAGGGCAGGTATGATCTAGGGAAATGGAAGTAGCAGTTTGTAAAATCCACATCAGACTTTGGGAGGAAAAAAAAAGGCTAACTAGCTAAAGTTGCCATAACTTCTATAGAAAAACAGTAGCCTGGGGCTGGAGAGACGGCTCAGCAGTTAAAAGCACTGGCTGCTCTTCCAGAGGATCTGGGTTCAATACCCAGCAACCACATGGTGGCTCACAACTGTCTGTAACTTCAGTTCCAGGGGATCTGGCTTCCACAAGCACCAGTACACACATGGTACACAGACATACGTGCATAGACACCTCCTCAACATATAAACCGCAAAAACTAATTTACAAAAGTGTAAGACATACTTCAGCTTACCCTCATTTCTAGCCCGTGGTTTGATGCACGTAATCCCTGATGTTTTACTTCCAATTTGTATATAAAACTGAACAAGTCTGGGGGAAGCAAACAAACATACAAACTCCAGTTTAATTACAAACAAACAAACAAAAAAAGAATTCCTGTCATTCTCAAGTACCACTTTTAAAGTCAGATATGATAAAGATAATAATAAGTCACTTTGGCAAACATTTAAGATGTTAAGTGATATGAACAACAACCTCATTCTGTATAAAAATCTAAAGAAAACAGTTGAACCCCATTTCATTGTGACAGTTGATGTAATTTCATGATCAATTACAAAAAAATCCAGATAATGCAACCTTGGAAACTCAAGCTGAGGGGAACAATGTTGCCCACTGAGAAGCTGAAGCCCCTGGAAGGGCAGCCAACCCGGCTGACACTGATTTCCAGGGAGCTGGCACCCAGTGTATACTGTGCCTCAGCCATGATCCTGCTGGGCAGGCAGACCTTTGAGGACAGGATGCGGAGGGGATGTGAACAGACTCATGGCAGGAAAATATGAAAGGCAACGCCATAGGTTTAGTAAAGACCACGCCTAAAATTTATTCTTTTTTTTTTTTTCTCGTTTCTTTCCTTCTAATTTCCACGTAATTTAATTGATGTAAAAAGCAGTTTCCTTTTAGGTGTGCTACTACTACTTCAGTTGACCTTAGAGCCAAACAGTTCTTGGTTATACCAGTAGGTGGCAGGGTAAGCATCTAATGTTTATGGAGGGCAATTTTCAGTAAATGACCACAAATGGCCTGCCCAAGTACACGGAGGAACCAGAGGAATCATTTCAGACATCAAATCCCAAGTTGGAACATTTGCCCCATGAGTTTACATTAAGAATATATGAGTTTACAGAACTCATAAGATAATGCAGAACTTTTGAAAACTGAGGTGAAAAAGTATATATATCAGACATAGAGGCCTAGGCAACAAGTGTATGCTAATATCAAACTCTAGTGTCATCTGTTCGCATTGCCCATCTATTTTATCATGCAGCTTATGATAAGCTTCATATTTTACATACTGTAATCCACAGGTAGAAATATTATACAAGATATCCCATAACAGTATTTCACTATATTCAAAAGAAATGCTCAAATTGATGACAACTTGCCTGATGTTCCTGGTGTCCAGTGGGACTGTCCTGGCTTCCCTTTTCCCAAGGCCATTGAAATAGAGGGACCTGCCGTCATTGAGGGTGCCACAGCCCGTGCCAACCTGACCTCCCGTTATTTTGTACCACAGTGGGCTTAGCTTCCCCTCAAATCTATCGAACATCTCACTGTGGTTAGGGATGTTTGACACACAGGTTCCTTGCGCAGCTGCGGGGGAAAGAAACATGTACAAGTTTTGTTGGGATCACTAAGTATTCAAGATATACTTGACTCATGGGCAAGGAAAAAAGTCTTTATTATGCAACTAGCTGCCTAAAGACAGCACTATTACTAACATGAAAATTGGTGCCAGGAGGGTGGTGTATACCAGAAATCCCAGCACTTGGGAGACGGAAAAGAAGAGATCAGAAGTTCAAGGCTATCCTTGGACACCTTCTAAGTCCAAAGTCAGTTTGGGCTACGTGAGGCCCCATCATAAAGCAACAAAACAAACAAGTCAATGAAATTTGCCATTTTTTCTTTCAATTTTTAACTTTGGTTATTGCTTTTTTTTAATTGTTTTTTTTTTTTTTTTTTTTTTTTTTTAGTCAGGATTTCTCTGTGTAGCTCTGGCTGTCCTGGAACTCACTCTGTAGACCAGGCTGGCCTCGAACTCAGAAATCCACCTGCCTCTGCCTCCCGAGTGCTGTGATTAAAGTGGTGTGCCACCACGCCCGGCCTAATTTTTAACTTTTATAAAGGACTTTTTTAATTTTTAAAAACCATACGTATGTGTGTTTCTCTGCATGTATGTACATCTGTACAAATGAATATAGGAGCCTGCGGAAGCTGGAGGTATCCAAATCCCCACGAGCTGGACACACATAGGGTTGTAAGCCACTGATGTGGGTGCTGGGAATTATACCCAGCTCCCTGCAAGGGCAGCACGAGCTCTGAGCCATCTTCCAGCCCTTGTAACTTATTTACCATCAAATGAAGCCTGATGCTGGTAATGATGGACGTCCACGGTTGTTCCTACCTAGGGGTTTGTGGGAGCAGAGATCTTGCCCTCATTAAAGTCGCCCGTTCACTGTCTTTCTCTGAGTCTTGTAAGGAAGGGCAATACAGAATTTTAAAATGCTGTCCTTGAAACTCTGTGACACGCACAGGCTTTCGAGGGTGAGCCAGTCTGTCTTTGGTTGCTCGCCAGATGAAGGCCCACGTCCTGACAAGCTGGGAAGGAGCCTTTTGATGTCGCTGCCAGAAAAACTTTAGAAGAAGATTTTGTAGCTTAAGATATTTTCTCCAATTTTATGCTTTAATCTCGGCTCTCGTGAAACTTTTGCTATGGTAACACCCAAAGGTGAATGTTGGAAAAACAACTTCTCTTATATAAAGCTCTTTTTATTTTTGACAGTTGTAGGCTTAGAATTTTATGCTGCAGTTTAATTTTAAATGGAGAAAAGCATATTTCAAATATATATTTACTCTCAAGAGCTTGGGGAGGCACTGCAAACACACCCTTAAGACCTTGGTTTGAGTTTCTGAGACTGCATGATTGCATGAGCACAGGCAGGACCCATTTCTAGCAATGCTGAGCTATGTGACCCGAGAAGAATTGTTTAAAAACAAAAATCCATTCTCTGCCTCAGTTTCCTCAAATGTAAACAGGGTCAGCAGAACTATGGTACAGTCATTCATTCTTAGAATCAAATGAGCTTAAAAATAAAAGTATTTACTGTAATGTTTGACATGATTTAGAACTGATGGTCAGTATGATTGCTTTTAAATAACAAACACATTCTCTCTAGGGTGTGAGACTTAGCATGTTTTCTTTTTAGGTAGCTTAACATCTAGCAGCTCAAGTGCCTGAGTGCCCAAGTTCTAGAATTCTTCAGCACTGACAATGACAAACCAGGGATCTTACCTGTGTACCCCAGGTCACAGAAACACACGCCCGAGATGCAGTCTCCATGGCCACTGCAGTAACTGGGACAAGGCTCAGATATGTACACCCCATCTAAGCCAAACGGGGGTACGTTCTTCTGAGAGCTGCTCTCTTGGATCCATCGGAATCTGGTCTTGCTGTTGGGAGAAACGGGTCTGTTCTTACAGCCACATATTGCCAAACAAAGGAATGTAAAAGGGCTCAGGCAAACTCACGGGAGCCAGTGTGCCCCCGAGTGTCATGCCTGCTTCTCAAACCTGCCTGATTTCTTCTTCAGCACGAATAGTTTAACATCCAGGAGGAAATAGTTACAATGGCCTTACAAATTCTTCTAAGAAGACCTTGATGCTAGATATAGCATAGATTTTTGTGTATTTTCCTACCCCATACTCTTTTAGTAATAACCCAAGTTTATCCTTTAGTTAATTTTTACCCTTCCATCATGTTAATTTTATGCTTATCTTTAGAGAGGCCATTTGAAAAAAAATCATTTATGATTTGTCAATTTCATGCATGTATGTAACATTTTACATTTTGATCGCGTTTACTGGCCATGATGCTCTCTTAGCTCCCCACTGCTCCCTCTGGACTCCTTCGTTCCAACAAACTATTTGGCAGTCTTTTGAGGCCATCAAATACAATGATTTTTGTTGGGACACATAAAGGGACTCTGGCTACTTGGCATTGACAACGGAAGGGGAGAGCCTGTACAGACAGCTCCACTGCCGCTCACGGCTGCCCCATTCCTTCCCATCTCGCTTTAAAGCTCTTCGATGCTCATTCTGAGACTTCTCAGTAACCAGAGGGGATGCTATCAGCACTGTGAAAAAAACAAAGAAAAAATCGCCGGGGCCATCTGAGTTGGGGGTGTCAATGGAGTGGGGCTTCACGCCTGTGCAGTTGCTTGTATATCTTCACATTGCACCTAGCAACTGACACCTGCTTCTGGTCTCTTCAGCACTGGGTTTGAACGCAAGTAAATTAGTGTCTTCAGAGTTGCTGGCGTAAGAAGAGCTTGGGAAGGATTGAGAGAGCACTGGGCGTGGCCCCGAGGTACCAGGTCTTGCCTGAAGAGCAGTAGATGAAATATGAGGAAGGTAGGCTCTGTCCTGAACCATAGGTCGTTTGGGAAGGAAAGAAACATGAAAGGAGAAATCACATAGTTGAAATCTGTTGATGCAGCTGCCCTCAAAGATGAGCTATCCTCATGAGATTGGTAGCCAGGAAACACAATAATTATTTGATATACAGACATACTAGTTTAAGTAAATGTCTATTAAAGTGGTGTTGTGGGTTCCTAACTACACTCTAAATACTACTTCTCATACCCACAGGTAAGTACATTCTTACTCCTTATTGAGGAAATTTCTCTTCAGAACAGACAGACAATTACAGAAAACCACAACCAATCAAAATACCAAGGTGTGGAGTCCAGACCCAACTGATACAGCTCCTGCACCTAAGGCTCAGGGATCATGGCGGACAGACTGTAAGAGTGGAGGAACAGAGTTTGCTGTGAGAGAGTGTCTCTTAGGAATGTGAGAGTACACACACACAAAGCTCACCAACATGGCTGCCAGAAACAGGACCAGAACAAGAACAACAACAATAGACAGACTAACGTGGATGGGGAAAGGGTCAGGAGGCCTCCACCCCACACAGAGAACTGCAGGTAACTAAGGACGCCAGGTGTAGAGACAATAGTCTTCTCTAGGAAACAGCACACTAACTGGTTATCTAACACATGCATACAAGTAACTACACAGACTGAGTAGGTTGTACCTATGTCCTTAGAAATACACACACACACACACACACACACACACACACACACACA
>NC_034591.1:16655990-16700538 GCF_900095145.1 Mus pahari
ACACACACACACACACACACACACACACACACACACACACACACTAGGAATTAATGAAAAAAGAGGCCATGTATTTGAAAAAGAGCAAGGAGGGGTATATGGGAAGATTTGGAGAAAGGAAAGAAAAGAGGAAAATGATGTAATTATAATTTCAAAAACTAAAATAATTTTAAAATGTTTATTATAACAACATGATGATGGTGGTGATGATTATGATGATAAAGAACTAGTCAGACCATCTAAAGGACGAAGGAAATAAGGCACAGTTTAGCCAAAAAAGTATCTAGATTTCATATTTATATTTGGAGATAGAGCCTTTGAAGTAAGTTATTTTTACATTTCTCGTGAATCAGTGGGGTTGCCTATGAGAAGTGGGAGTGGCATATGTATATTTACCATCTATCTATTTACCACTGCCACTGTCGGTCTGTCTTCTGCAGAGAAGAACCAGGTGAGGTCATAGGAGCGTGAACTCTTCCATTGAAAAATCCTCTTAGAATTATTTCTGGAAGAGTAAGGCTCTAGTCACTATTGTAAGTGCCCCCTGGTTTTACTGCTTGGACTCTCAGCTCTTCAGCAGTGCATTTGGAGCACGGCATACTGCAGAAAGGAGACTGCAGACAGCTCATTTACTTGGGGTAAATAGGAACATATTTACTACTCTTTAGCAGCGGGCTCTTCATCACAAATATTGTCAATCAGCAAGCTGGGTGGAGTCCAAGTTACCAGGAAGCTGGAGTCTAGTGGAGAAGAATTATTTTTTTTCCAAAAGCTGAAATTCAAGGAAACATCCAAATATTGAGAGCTTCAGAACATTTGTCCTACTTACTGATGTGAGCCTGGGCTTTCCTTACTACTCATAGTGGTCTTACCAATTGTGTTACTCTACCCACCAATGAGGAAAAAAAAACTGTAATTTATAGATTTAACCAGTTTTTCGGGGCCTGGGAGAAACCAAAAAGGATTTGTGTTCCTTGACTCCTTCGAGAAACTCTGTTTTCATAGTGATGTTTTAAATCATCCAGTATTCTCACCGTTGTAACGAAGGGGCCACTTGATGGTCTCCAGCTAAGGTTATGTGTTTTCAATTTTTTTCCCTCTCTCCCTCTCTCCCACCCCATTTCTTTTTGATGTTTTTGAGACAGGGTTTCTCTGTATAGTCCTGGCTCTCCTGGAACTCACTCTGCAGACCAGGCTGGCCTCGAACTCAGAAATCCGCCTGCTTCTGCCTCCCAAGTGCTGGGATTAAAGACTTGCACCACCATTGCCCAGTGAGGCCATGCTTTCAGTAACCATGAAGAGTGTTTGAGGTGAGAAAAACAAACAAACAAACAATCAAACAAACAAGCAAGCAAACAATCAAACAGGCTGCACTGACAGCATCATTTGAATTGCAGCTAGAGGACCTGGCTCTCCCAGATGGCAAACATTGGATAGGTTCTTATGGAGGCGAATGGTTCCTCAGATAGGGAGGCAGGCAGGGGAGAACCAGGGACTGAGAACAATGGACTAGAGAATTCCTCTCAGAGAGAACTGTCTTAGTGATGGAGACTGTCTGTCCTAGACACTGCTCTTGGATCAAGGAGATTGGGTTAGCAAACTTCTTGGTGACATTTATACTTCCTATGGACCAGGTGCCTGACTGCTAGGACCTTCCCGTTTCTTCTTGCCCCTCTCTTTTATTTTTCTCTGCCAAACTACGACATAACATTGACATACAAAATGAAGACATTGTATGTAACTTGACATGGATCGGATGATTGAAATAGTTTCATGGATAGTTTTTTTTTTTTTTAATAGCTGATATTTTAAAATTCTGCTTTAAAGTTTATCAGGGTCATACAGAATTTTACATCTTTGATCTAACAAAGATGCATTTGCTCACCCACAGCTAAAGCCTACATTCTAGAGGAGTGCACACTTAACCAATGGTGGAGGCAGAGAACACAATTAGCTTGAGTAGCTAGATCATGCTCAGTAAATCTGTGATCAATTAGGTGGGAAAATGTTACAGACAGACAAGTGCTTAGCAGCTATTTTTGTTACCACCATATCAGAGCACAGGATAGGGTTCTTGCGGAAACAAACAACTTCCAGCCTGACCGTCCAACAGAAGTTTGTTTTTTTGTGTAGCTTTTGTATCTAGCATAGGTTGGCAAAGAGTCTGCTTCTTGCACGTGGAGCCTGAGACTGGTGCGTGCTTCAGTTCCTGCATGGAGCTCAGAGAATATGCCTGGGTTCTGGAAAGCCAACTGCTTCATGCACTCACAGTTTATTAGGCTGTGTCAAATCTGGAAGAATGTGGGCATGAGCCTACCTTATTGCAGGAAATAAAGACTCGTGGAGTACTGCTGAGTGACACCAGTAAGCATCCCAACTCTGTGTTACACCATCAAGAGGCAATAGAAACAGCATCTTATATGACTTCAGCTCTGAAGTCAAAGGCTCCAGAATATAATTAAGAAGAATACTTGTAGAATGTTTCTTTACCTTTTCTAAAATGATAGTGAAAACTAGTGATCTCTCTCTTTTACCGACAAGATGATATAAATTTATTCTAGAATACTGAACCGGGACAAACATGGTTTTACAAAGAAATTTTATTCTTTGGTTTAAAACTCACCAATGGGGATGAAACGATCCTGTATTTCTTAGCAGACAAGAAGCTGAGAGCTAAATTAGTTCCTCCTTTATTGCCCCTGACTCACTTCAAGTTCTCTGTCCATTTATATCATCCTCCCATCAATGGCTTTTTAAAAAAAATTTTCTCTTATTGTTTTAGTAGTCTATTTAAAGTGACCGTTTACATTGAAAGATACTTCAACTCTTCTATGTAAGGAGGCATTAAGTAAATAAAAATCCATATATTCTTTTAACCTGTAACTTCTGTTCAATGCTGTATGCCAGTGCCCAGACTGTATGTGTGACAGGTAGGTGAGGACCAGATGCTTGCTGAATGAATGAATAGCTGACTGAGTTATAGGCTTCTCCACCCACTTAGGCTATTTTGGCAGTTCTACTTCAGTTATTTTTCTGCCTCAAGCCACTGCTTGGGCAGGAGCAGCCAGACCTTGTGGCGTGATGGCTCACAATGAGAGAGACTGCTTTACCTGGATGCAAGGGACCGTGGGATGGCAATGGTGATTCTAGTCCATTCTTCGAAGTCCCCAGTGTAATAGACGGTAGGCTCACTCAGTTCCCTGGAGTTCCCTTCACATCGTTTGCCTGCTGACGCTGGGAAGCATCCTTCCTTCACCAGAAACCATGACATGCCAGCATCATGTGAGTACTGCAGGAGAACCGGGGCAGTGCTGCTGAACTGGCTGGCGCAGCCTATGTTTAGCTGTTAGGACGGAGGCAAAATTGGATGAGGCTTTGCTCAAAGATGATCTTTATCGAATTAGGTGCAATGGCATGCAGGGTCCCTGCTACGTGTTGGCATGACATTTAAGTGGTTAAAAAAGATACACCTCAGACTCAACCCAGGGCCTCTGTAAATTCTGGAAGGCTTCATTTCAATAGGAAGCTGGACCAAACTCATCTTCTGAGCTTCTTGAGTAAGGAAGTAGGTTTTAGTCTTATTTCCAGAGCAGACAAACAGGCAAGACGGCAGAGAAGCAGCTGTCCTAAGGAATGTGGTTGCTCAAAGGGTGGCTGCCTCTGCTTTCTGTGGAACAAGCACTGTGCACTATCTATATGTCTGTCTGTCTGTCTGTCTGTCTGTCTGTCTGGTTCAAGACCAGTTTTTTAAAAAAGAAAGGGAAAATAAAGATCACTATCAAGGAAAAGTCAAGTTTCTGTCATAGGCTCAATTAAGTAATGACACAGAGATGTTATGTGCAAGTCACATGACTGTCAACATAAAGTGGGCATTGTTTAAAAACTGTAAGATATGCAACCGTCACCTCCCTGGCAAAGCTGCTTTTCTGCCCTTTATTTAGAGGTATATATTCTGGATATATAGTTGAAATTCTCATGTGCTAAGAACTTCCCTCCTGCTTCCTGTTTCAGAATGCTTTATTACTACACGCAACACTGCACAGGGTGCGCAATTCTCCCTGTGGGTGATTTCCAGAGAGGCTTCAGGAGTGTTATCACTCAGAAGTTTGGATACACTTCAGATTTTAAAAGTTCCATGTATTCTTTTTATTAAAAGAATCCTTTTAGCTCAGCACTAGGTTTTGGCATTATAGTTTAAGAATTTTCCCCTCTAAATGAATGTATGAATGAATCCGAATGTTGTTTGGCACACCCTGTTGGCAAGGGTTACTGTCCCACATCCCCTCTATTATGTGGTCGATGCCATCAGGCGCCGTGCAGGGCTCTCCCATGGGGTCTGGGATCTATGCTACTGGAACCCTGTGACTGTACAGCGACTGTTTACCTTTCTGGCTTCTTCTCTAGCTCCTGAGCTCCCTGAGGACTGGAGCCAGGGTTTGGGTGTCTACATTCCTAAGGTCTTATATTGGTCATATGGCAAGCGGTTACCAAGACTGCACCAGAACTATATTCTTATACAAATGAAAACAAAAGACATTTAGGGTTTCTAGTATATATTGACCACCAATCCATAATTAATACCTATCATTAACCAGTGAGCACAAATTAATAGGTGTTTAGTCGTGAGGTAAGAGTTAGGATTTTCTTAAGTATTATATGCTGTTGCCCTTTTAAAATACCTGAAAAATTCACTATGTTTCTCTTACTTGCTTTTTCAAATATCACCATTCAAAATTTAATATTTACCCTGCCATGGTGTTGGGGATTAGTTAAACAGCAGACTTATCAGATGAGACACAGAATAGTACTCAATGAATGTATTGGATATTATTAGCAAGTATCACCCACACACACATGCAGATGCATGCACTGTTATCAATACTTCCACTGGTGTTTAATATCAAAGTACAAAAAGGCAGATTACCATTTCTTAATTATTTTATTTATGGCTATCTTACATAGGTCTGTAGAAATTATATTGAAGAGCTAACTATCTCTTTAATACTTCCACTTGTAAATTATTTAGTATCTGCATTCTATTGTTATATAAGGACCATGTAGTTGTAGTGGCTCATTAAATCTGCATTGCTTTCGACTCCAGAATTCACCGATGGGATTTTATTATAAACAAACACAATGAAACTTTGATTAGGTTCTGAGACAGGAACTTGTCAAGGTAAATACGACTTCTGTTGGCATGTTCTCACAGCACGAAAAACAACATGCTTTAAGGAGAGTGAGGGAAAGCAGAGTGAAGCCAAGTTACAGGAAGGGAATTCTAAAACACTATAGGAAATGCATAAAACACAGGCTGGGCTTGGAGCACACTTAGTGTGTGCAAGGTGTCTGGGCTAGACCTCCAACACGCTACAAAAACAAGCCCCAAACCACCAGTCAGACAGACGAACCTTATCTAGGATGACTTGTAAGCAGCGGTTCATTACATCACTCTCAGATCAAAATACTCAGCCAATTTTAATTTAACTACGGGAGAGTTTCATGAACACCATAATGCTATAGGAACAATTTCTGAGACTCCCCCCAAACTAGCCAACTGTCTCCCTTATCAATAGAGCTGAAAAGCTTCACCAATCCTAAGCGAGTGGAGCCTTTATTCAAGTGTGTCCCTGCTTTAACAGAATATCCAAAAATCTGTGTTCTCTTTTTGCATATAAAAGTGGAAGTTTTCCGTCCTGCGGCCTGCTCTGGAAAGACGCCTGCTGCATAGATACCTTGAACTGCAGCACATATCCGGGTTTCAGGGTCAGATCTCGAGTTACTGCAAATCGGTCTCCATCTGACTTTCCAAACACCATGGCTGAGGGCGTGGTCGCACAGAAGCTCTCGTTCTTAGCCATCCCTTCATTGGCCAACATCAGCCACACACTCATTTGGTTCATAGGGTAATCGAAGGCTGGCTTCTCGTAGAAGTTCTATGAGGGACAACACAAACGAGACGGCAAGACAGTTGGATAACACTGAAAACACAAAACCGTCAGCCCCAAGTCACCAGTGAGACACGCTCCGTTTGCCATACACCATTCATGTTTCTACGAAAATACAGAACTGCTAAACAAGAACACATAACACTGAAACACAGCCATATTTCCTCTCGATGACGTAGCAACCAAAAATATCTTGCCACCGTGTATCTAATTATTGTTTAAACACACTAACATTTTTATTGATAGCTAAACTTCACAGCCTTTCTCATGTCTGTACCATCAATGAACTAGCAGCCCAGGACTGGACTTCCTTACTGTGGAGGGGAATAGCCACAATATGAACGTAGCTATTAACTAAACTCACATTACCCAGTTCCCTGTCTGACACTAGGTTCTTCAGGAAGCCAGTCATTCTTCCTCTGGTCCACTGTTCCACACGAGACATACCTGGGGCAAAGTTGGGTTGACAACTGGAATAACCTGCTTCTGCTTCTCTGACAGAATGATGATGTCATCGACAGCCCACTGGTCATAGTCCTCCCCTGAGAACACAGGCTGCCACCAGCGGAACCTGGTACACGGGGTCTTTGCAGCAGCTGGGAGCTCCAGGTAGACAAATCTGCATAAAAATAAACCCTTCATGGCTGGGAAAGGAAAAGCTCTGCTGTCTTCAGCAGCTGGCAAAGTATCACAGGAAGAAATGAGAAGGCTTAGGTTCATTTGACCCCCCCCCCCTGGTTCTACAGACGTATCTAGGATGGATGGATCACACAGGATGCCTATGCAGTAGGAAAGCTTGAGTCTGTGTTTTGTCCATTTCATTTGTCATTAATGTTTCAATGGACACTGAATCTCTGGCTCCTTAGTGTAGAGGCTATAATGTACGAAAAGGTCTGTTTGTTTTTATTTTACATATATGAGTGTTTTGCCTGCATGTCTATATAAACTATGTGTATATGTATATATGTATAAGTAAACAACATTACATAATATGTCATATTGGCCATATAATGGTTATAACTTTTAGAAGAATTATTTACAGTTGTTGAGATAGCTCAGAGGGTGAAAGTTTCTGTTGCCAAGTCTGATGACCTATCTGATCCGCTGAGCCCACACAGGAGAAACTGTTCTATGACCTCCACCTGCTCACACATACCCACAAGTCTGATGACCTATCTGATCTCCTGAGCCCACAAAGGAGAAACTGTTCTATGACCTCCACCTGCTCACACATACCCACACCAATTAACACTGGAACAAAAGAAAAGAACAGTCTAGAAGAACTTGGCCTTCTATTGTGTTATTACATTAAAATTCAATGTAATCCTTATTCATGGTGAAAAATAGAAGGTGAAACATAACCATCAATAAACTATATAAGGTTGGGCTCCATTAAAATTTTAATGTATATCATTATTTGACAATTTGTTACATACCCAGGAATTATGTAATATAGTTCCTTACATTTTAAAACTTAATGTTTACCAAGCAAGTCCCTAGTCTGTAAAATAATTTAAGATCATTTTAATATTTATGTAATTTCTGTTCTATAGGCACACTACTATTTTTTCACATTTTTCTTACCATGTATAATTCCTGCCATAAATCCTATACACAAAGCATTTTGCCTTCGCTGCTTGGTTAAGATTTTAGGTAAGATTCTTAGACAAGAAATTACCAGGTCACATTAATTACTGACATTTAAGATTTCTAAAGTCCTTCCTCAAAGGCTGGTAATAGTTTACAAATGGCATGAGAGAGCCTTTCAGTTTCATGTTGAGAGAGCACTTGGAAATATAATTAAAGATGGTATGCAGCCTGTTTAAAAACAGAAATTATGCAATGGAATCTCAATTATTACTCATGTCTTAATGAATATTTGTTTTTGGTCTTCTCTGCTCGTTTTTTTTTTTTTTTTTTTTTTTTTTTTTTTTTTTTTTTTTTTCACTTTTAAAAACGGGGTCTTAGTGCTTAAAAAGTAGCTTGAATAAACTCTTTGTGGGACAACAATCCTTATTTCTCATACTCGTTGGAACTGTCCTTCTAAATCTGTTTTCCTTGACGTCATAGTCACATACATAGAAAAGTGGTTCTGTATTTGCATGTAGCACATTTCTATGTGAGTAGTTCTCTGTGTCATTATTTTCCTATTGAGTCTGTACTCCGTTAGGTGCTTTCTGGGGATCAGAGAGTGATCTGCTGCTGAGATCCAGAAACCCTAAATCAGTTTTCACAGCTTTTGATGATACAAAGTGACAGTTTAAATGTTCCTCTCTCCAAGTGTCCACTAGAGCTAACACGGACTGATTAATCATTTATTTCACTAATAGTTGACATGCTATTTCTCACATATACATTCTTGTATGTGCCTGCATGTGTTCATGTGTGTGCAGGTACATGTGGCTGTGTAAGTCTTATGCACATACATGTATGTGCTGTGGCAGTCAGCATCTGTCACGGGTCAGAACTCACTGATCTGACAGGCTGCCCTTGCAGTGAGCCCCCTCCTTTTTTTCTGCCTCCTCCCCAGGACCCCTGGCTTTCTTCTTAGGTTCTGGGGCTGCAACCTGGCCACCCCTCCTGCACAGCAGGCTCCTTATTGACTGAACTATCTCTCTGCTCCCCATTCACTTGAGTCAGTTTCGGGGTCATCTATTTGGCTTCATTGCTTGTCCAGTGTCTTTTCATTTTAGGATTTTAAAAAATATAATATATGTTACTTTTATTTATTTTCTCCAAATTTAGACTGTGTTGTTAGCTTCTATTTCTAGACACAAAGTATACCACATACAGGAATCAAACAAAACAAAGAGGTATCTTTATTCCCAAATTTTCAGGTTTCCTCTTTGTGGTGTCTATGCTATGTCTCACTTATTTGTTGTCTTTTAATATCTGGAGGACACAGTGCAGCGCTCTTCACAGTTATCCTCAGTGAGTATTGTCATTCAAGACATTTTCAATGTGTGAATTGTTTGCTGCCATCACAGTCTTTTCTCATATCTTCCAGCTCGAAGTGTCCTCATCAGCTTAGTGTCATCTGAAGTCTGAATCTAGCCTTCCATAAAAATTTCCACAATGAAATAGTTTTATTTATTTATTGTTTGTGCATGCATATGTATCTCTGTGCACTGCTATGTGTATGTCATATGTGTGTCTCTGTGCAGTGGTGTATGCCATGTGTGTCTATGTGTGTCTCTATGCACTGATATGTGTGTGTACATGTGTGTTACTGTGCACTGGTGTGTATCTGTCATGTGTGTGTCTCTGTGCACTGGTGTGTGTATGAGATGTGTGTGTGTGTGTGTGTGTGTGTATGTCTCTGTGCACTGGTATGTGTATGCCATGAGTGCCTGTATATGTGTGTTTCTCTGAATTTGTGTGTGTATGTCATGTCTGTGTCTCTCTGCACTTGTATGTATATTTTGTGTGTGTGTATCTCTGTGCACTGGTGTGTATATGTCATGTTGCAGGAAATATTAAATAGAAACCACCATGTTCCTGCGCTACTGCTGTGCACATGGCTCCAGTCGGGTGATGTGAACTGGGTGGTCCTTCTGGCAGGGCTGGAGCTCCCATGTTCCCTTCTCTACCACACCAGCCCCATACAACAACTGTCCACCCAGTGGTCAGTCACCACACCACCCATCAACCCAGTAGAATCGAAACTCTAGAAGCTTATAATTAACCAGATTTATGTATTAATAATATATTCTCAATTTACAAGACTTCAATACAATAATTTCAGAAACAATTGATAGTGATAAAAGCTTTATCCCAGTAATTCTAACCTTATGATATCATGTCTGCCTCCATCTTGGCCTCTCTCCCTTTCCCCTGAGATGTTTCCTGTCTCCGCGTCTCTTCGCTCTGCCTCCCTTTCCCTGTCCAATCACTGGCCTCCTGCTGCACTAATGTAATTGGACAGGGAAAATCCTGAGACATCATGTGTGTATGTGTGTCTCTGTGCATTGGTGTGTGTATGCATTGGTGTGTGTGTATACTGAGCATGTATGCATATATATGTGTGTATGTAGAGGACAGAGAACAACTTAAGGTGTTGGTTCTGGGGTTTTTCCATCTTTCTTTGAGATAGAGTCTTTCACTGGCCTGGAACGTTGCTAAGTAGCACAGGTTACCTGGTCAGTGAACTCTAAGGCCCGCCTGCCCTGTCTTCTATCGCACTATCACTGGGATCACAGGCATCATTACAATGTCTGCCTTTTCTTGTGGGCCTTGGGGACCCAAATTCAAGTTCTCATGAACCACTTTGTCCTCAGCAATTTATTCCTTTCTATTTGTTTATTATTATTATTATTATTATTATTATTATTATTATTATTATTATTAACAGGTTCTTCTGAAACTTGTTCTATAGCTCAGGTTGTGATCCAACCATGATCCTCTTACCTTAGCCTTCCCAATACTAGTTTTATAGGTATATGCCACTGTGCTTAACTTAATTAGAAATTTTGCATAGTATTTGTGGTAGTTTGAAAAGATTAGAATGCTTGGTCCCGGGGAGTGGAAACTGTTAGAAAGGACTAGGAGGCGTGGCCTTGTTGGAGGAAGTGTGTCACTAGGTGGGCTTTGAAGTCCCAGAAGCCCTGCCAAGCTCAGAGTCTCTCTCTTCTGCTGCCGCCTGGGGACTGGAATGCAGAAGTCTCAGCCCCTGTGTCTGCTTGCTGCCTGCCATGAGGACAATGGACTAAGCCACTGAAAGTGAGCAAGCCCCAATTAATGCTGTCTCCTCAGAGCTATAGAACATTGGCTAAAACATTATTTGGAGTAGAATTCTATAGAAAGTGTGCCACCTTTAAGAGGACATTTTTTTTTTTTTTTAAACAGCAAACTTATAAACTCTCAATCTACAAAATATATAAAATTTAGGTAGCAAAATTCATTTGATTTGTAAAAATTAAATAAGCATTTTCTTCAATATTTTTCAACACAAGGCTTAGTTAGAATGTGTAAAACAGGACATTAACATAAGTTAATATTGATTGGTGGTTAATATATAAAAAAGAATTTTATCTCCGCGTTAAATTAAAAATAAGAGATAATAAAAGACATACTCTAAAAATGGTATTCTTGAGTAGTTTTAAGTTATGTTCATATAAAATATAAAGATTAAACAGAATTTCAAATACTACATAATCACAAAAGAACCAAGTTTAAATATACATAATATGCCAACTGCCTGGTATAGACATTACCATTAAATGTGAATTATTGCCCTGAACAGTTGTTGTCTATGCCATTTCAGATTTCTATATAATCTCCAGTTATCAAGATTAAAGCCTGGGTAGGTTATGTGAACAGCTTTAGAAAATCCAAACTCTATAGACTTGGTCACCTGCCATCTAGGCCCATCCCTCGCTATAGTGCAAGAAAATGCAGGACAAAAAATTCCATCTTGCATAACTATACTGTGTGTGCCCTGAAATGAAAACAAAATCTTCAAAGGCGAAGTAGAGGAAGCAAAACTGTGCTGCAGCCTCCGGCATCTCTGGGCATCAATGACAGTGACTGTCTTAAAGTCAAAACTTTCCCCAAGTCTCTAAAACCACAAGATCTCAGTGCAGCCTTCACTGACTGGAACTCAGGAGATCCTCCTGCCTTAGCTTCAGAAGGGCTTTGATAGCTTGTGCTAACACACCCAACTAACATCTCTAAAGAATTAAATATGTGTCCAAAGTGGTTTTTGTTTAATCATGTTGAAGAAAATTTTCTAGACTTGGCTTTCCTGCCAAATCTGTATGAACTTCTGGAACTGTCAACATTTTAGATAACATTTCAGTACCAATTCAACGTCTACCTTCCCGAGAACACACTGGAAGGCCCACGAGGTGGAGCTTACCTGGGTTTGCTGAAGTCGGAGAAGTACATCTCCGCCAGCAGGTGCCACTGGATGCCCCCATTGTTGCTGTACTGGAGGAGAATGCCCTCCTCTCTGCTGTCAGGCTTGTTGCATGCAGCACTCTCTCCTCCTATCTGGATGTAGAACTGGACGAAGTCCACCCAGGACGTGTCCAGGTCCCAGCTCACCAGCTGCCTCTTCCCAGCCTTTCCCAAGGGCAGAGGAACCACAGTTAGTTACTTGGAAGCTCTGGTATTTTATAGCGTGGCTCCAAGTCCACATGAGGGCCCTGCACAATAGAGGACAATTCTGGTGCCTGTTAATACTGAGAAGAGCAAGTTCTGCTCTTCTGCTCTTCTGTTGTGGCTGTAGCTCTTGTTCCGGGATGCTCCCCCTTCGTTTCCCATCACTGACCCCCAGATCCGGCTGAGAGACTTGAGAATTTCCTACTCTACCAAAGAACACTCTGGATTTCTAAAACAAATAGGGCAAAATTAGGTTTACTCAAAATACTTCCAATCCTGGCTTTATAAGTCATCTAATGTCAGAGTAATGGAAAAGAAAGACCATTGACTTGGTGCATGTGTGTTTGTTCATGTGCACATGTGTGCTTATGTATGGGAAGACCTGAAGACAACCCTGGGTGCCATCACCCAGACAACACTCACATGTGTCTGTTTAGTTTTAGACATGGTAACTCTTCGGTTTGGAACTTGCCAACTAGACTATATGGTTGGCCAGCAAGCTCTAGGAATGTGCCTGACTCTATCCCCCTCCCCCAGTGCAGAGAGCAAGCATATATTACGGCACCTGCTCTTATTTTAATTAAATTATTTTATCATTTATTTTATTGCTATACATTTTGAGACAGAGTCTCACTGTGCAGACTTGGCTTGCCTGGAATTCACTATATAGACCAGGCTAGCCTCAGACTCACAGAGATCTACCTGCCCCTGCCTCCTGAATGCTGGGATGAAAGGCGTGCTAATATGCCTGGGTAGTGGGTTTCTGTTGTTGTTGTTGTTGTTTAGTTTAGTTTTACTCTTCATGTGGGTTGTGGGAATTGAACTCAGGTCCCTGTGCTTCAAAGGTAGCATCTCTGACTGAGCTGACCATCGGATGGGCTGGGCTTGACTCCCAGTCCTCTACTCATCCTGTCCACGAGCTGTGAGGCCTTTCTGAGCTTTTATTTTCTTCAGAGGTGCAACGTGGGTAATCATACCTTCCTTACAGTGTTGTGACAACTGGATTAAATAACAGGTGACATGTCTGTAAGGCGTCTGGAATGCTGCCTGTATTCTTGAAGGTATATTTTCCCCAGAGACCTGCTCACAGCACTTGTCTCCAAAGCAAGTTAAGGTGAAGTGGGCAAGACTTCCTCCTCTTGGCAAAAAGGAAGCCTTGCAGTTTCTCCACCTGCCTGCTCACTCTCAAAGAAGATGGTGTGAGGTGCCATTTAAGGAAGCTTTGAAACCATGCAACAGTTTCTACTGTTCTAAAGTGTTAGACATTTCCTTTAGTCCAGAGGCCTACTTCCTTCTCTTGCTGTGCCCCCGTATGTCAGTGTGCTGCTCTGAGGGGTTCGACACTGGTTGACAAGAGGTGGTCACTCCAGTTCTCTGTAATGGCTTCAAGTTGTGGTGTAGCAAAGAGGTACATTGTGGGATTCTCCCACCTAGCTGGGTTCTACCAAAGTTAATCAGTGAGCTTCTCTGGTCTTGGAGGCCACCTGAGAGTTCAACCAGAAGTCAAGAAGGAAAACAGAGGTGATACATATAGACTAGAGTGAACACCCCTTCACAGTTACACCGAGTCCTAGTTTCATCTCCCAGGTTCACTGAGGGAGAGTTTTTCTGTCACTGGAAGTCATGGTGGTGGATATCTGTGGAACAATTAAGCTAGCAAGAGTTCTAAAGCCAATTAAGAGTCCAAAAGAAACCAGGGTGTCCTCAAATGATCACTGAAGGTGATTCGAACCAGAGGCTCATTCTTTAAAGCTTTAATTTCTAGTCTAAGTGTGAGGAACTCTTGTATGTGCTTTGTGTTGTTTTAAACTGCTCATTTGAAATATGGTAAATAAAAGACACCTACTTCTTTCATACCCCAGGACCGCCATAGGCAGAGTGGTGTTTGTTAAAAAAGCCTCCAAGAGTTAGCAGGTTCATTCCAATCTAGCAAGTGTCTATGAAAAACACAGCATGTGGGAATGAGCCAGAGGGTGAGGCTCGGAGGTGGGAATTACACAAATCTAATGATCACAATTAGCTATTGGAGTGAGGGTCTGTGGAGAGGCCACAGCACAGGCTTGTTCCTCTAGGTGACAGGGATAGTCTATGGGGATTTGGAGACCTGCTTTTTTAAGACTTTGGGAAATGGTAGGAAGTAGTACACAAATGCTTGGTTTGGCACCGAGTGGTTGTTTCTCATGGAGAAACAGCACGCAGCATTTCTTTTCTTCAGTGACCTGGAGTGTTGAACGCAGATTTGAAAGAAAAAAAGGCTCATGATAAAATTTTGTCATAATTTAGAATATAATGTAATAACTGCTTGAAGTTTTCCTACTTTGTTGTGATGTATGGATTTATGTACATATGTGTACACACACGCACATCATGTATGTTTGTATACGTGTGCTGGAGCAATAGGCTAAATGAGCATGAGCACACTAATTTCCACAGTGGGGAAACTATCTTATAGTTGTCTTGAAGTGCTGTGGGAAACAACTCAGGCGTCCTAGTATTTTCAGACCTCAGGGTCTGTACAGGAGGAATGGTATGCAGAAGAAAAATAAGTTCGAGGTTTCCCGGCCTCCCATTTTAAGGGTCCAGCTAAAATAAATCAAATCTTATCAGGCAGCAGGTAAGGGACTGATAACAAAGCCTCTGGGGATCTGTGAAGTTTCACCTTTGGCACCTTACTAGTCTTCTTTACTCAAAATGTCACCAGCAAGAAAAACTCGTATAATATTTGCCTGGAAGTAACCATTTCCTTAGAGTTTCTTGTTAGTTAAACTAATTAACTCTCTAATAGCTGTACCACACAAACCACCGGGTAGAGAAGCCACAGCCTGATGGTCAGAGTCAATGCTGACAGTTGCTGCAGGCCAACTGTCCTAACTTGCAGAGGTCCCCTTGGTCCTGTGGACATTTAGTAATTCTAGACCTACTTAGTCGTTTGAGTTTTTATTGAGATGGAAATGCCAAGATCATGACAGGCTTTTTGGAGCTGATCATTTTATCTAGAGATCAGCTCGGCTATGGCGACTGCATTCAGGCTGGTACTGTAGAAAAGCAATGCAGGGAAACAATGGGTTATGCAGCCAATCAGAGAGCAAGCTCAAGAATACAGGGGCTCAGGTAGTTGGGACCAGCTGCCTGGAAAGAGCAGCTGTTTAGTGGGATGTGACAAAGGTTATGTCAATCCAGAGACGGTAGGAGACAGGGCAGCAGAGCCAGCGCAAAGGAAGAGAAACAGGTACAACCTTTAACCAGGGTACAGTCCTGGCTGGAGCAGGAAACGCACGCTTGGAAAACATACGCAAGTGATGCAGTTGGGGAAGGAGGGCCACAGAGTACTCTGGACACTGTGGCCAGCAAGGGAGGGGACCGAGGAGTTAGGTGCACTAACTTAAGGTGGTGGGCACCTGACCTCGGCCTCTTCCTCTGCTGCCTGTCCATCATTTCAAATGTTCTGTAGTGGGGAACGCCCGGCCACTTACTGAGCACACAAGCCTGGCTCCTGTACCAACCCTCAGAGACTCTGAGGTGCCACCTGCAGACACCCTGTGGAAATGAGGTGACAGTCCCACTCTCGCAGTGACAGTCGCTCTGACACAGGAATTGGGAAGTGATCTCTGAGTACATAACAACTCTCCCAGAGCCCACTGAAGCTTGCCTTAGTTTGACCGCATGGACCCAGTTTTCAACTCTTTTGGCTTAAGGTATTTTTTTCCACTTAGAATTCTAACAGATGATGCTGCTAAGGCAAAGAAGGGGAAAAAAGGGGAGAGGCTGAGATATTTTTACAGAAGTCCAGAGGGGAAGGCTGAATTGAGAGATGAAGGGAAAATTTTCACTTTTGAAATGATGATTTTTTTTTAAGTAGAAAGGCGTGTATGTGGGATTTAGAGGCACTGATTCACAATTTACTCTCATAAAACTGTAGCAGTGCCGACTAATGCGTATCACGCCCAACACACAACTCTTTGTTCCTCATCTGCGCTGACTGACTTGTTACCCCCAACTTTCCACTTTACAGACAAGAAGACTGGACTACACAGACATCACTCTCCAGGGGACCCAGCACCTGGGCTGAGCCCTGGGATGCGGTACACTCAGGCAGTCTGACTTCAGGAAAAACAATGTTGAATCAAGTTGAAGGAATACTGATCTGTAACTCAGGGCCGTTTTATGCTTAAAATTTCCAATCTTTCACTGGTAAACATATGTATATGTATGTTTACATATGTACATATGTTTACATTTTAAGTCCTATTTTTAAACAGACACTGACAGCAAGCGTAGCCTCCCATTCTGCAGATCCACGTTTCCACTGGATAGTGGTCGTCACCTACTGACCATCATCTCTATAGACAGTGGTGAGAAGGCTTTCGATGTCGATGGCCAGGAAGTGGATCCGTCCTGATTTCTATCCTTCCCTGTCTTAGTTTCGTGCGGATTCTTTGTTTCACACCTGCATCAAAACAAAACCTGAACCTATTTTTGCACTTGCATGAATTATCTTGTCTTGGATTTCTGCCAAAATGACTCCTGCAGTGTATCAGCCCTATGGTATACTGTTCACACCTGTTTACTTGCTATAGGCTGTAAATAAAGCGAGACATTTCTAATTGTCTCAGAAATGGTGACTGCAATCCCTTCCATGAAGAAATGGCATCAGGCACTTCACATCCTAAAGACAGCTGCCAGTAATTAGGGCTAGACATGTCCCTCAGGTTGGAGCCTGTCCCATGTCTTTCATGCTTGTACAGGAGATGAACCAGAGCAGAGCAGGGCAGACACAGTGGTCTGTCTACACTGTAGCATGGGAGAAGAGGAAAGAGGCGCCACGCATCCTGAACGAATCAATGTGGACTGGACTGGGGGCATTTGAAGAGAATTAGTCTTCGCTATTCTGCCCGGCATCTGGGTCCCTTGTTGATATTTACCAATTTGTTTGCCTAACTGGGTGCTCCAATTAGGAAAGCTGAGCATTTCAAGAACAAGTTGTACATAGTGTTCACTAGAGTCTACCAGCAAACTAAGGCAGAACAGTTTCTGAGATGTTTGCACAACATAGAGAGCTGCTCAGTCCCCTGGGAATAGCTCGGTATTCAATCCCTTCCTATCACCCCCTGGGAATAGCTCAGCATTCAATTCCTTCCTATCACCCTTCACCCTTCATCCTTCGTCCCTCCAACCAGATTCTGGAGATTTACAGAATGACAAATTCAATAAACACAAATTCATAGACTCTTCTACACAGCTGATATTCCTTAACCTACATAAGAACTCAAATGAAGTGGACTCTCTTATTGTCTCCACTTTATGGACAAGGAGACTAAGTAAGACGATGATTAACTAATGTTCCTACGGTTACAGAGCTAGGAAGTGGAAGCATCAGACAGGATCATGCATGTAGAGTTGTGTCCCTAGTCTTTAGGCTCTTTGGTCCCTATTCCTGCTCATCTATCACCCCAGGCTTGCTCTCTCATATATTCTACAAGGGGCAGAGTGAGGACAGATTAAGAACCTGCTCCAGTCAAGGATGCTCAAGACATAAGCTTGCATAGCACTGGGGTATAGGAAAGCAATGGGATTTAAATCAAGTGCAGTAGCCTTGGTGAGTGAGGGGATCTGGGATGGCACGCCACGGCAGACGCTGACCTCCCATGTCAGTCTCTAGCACTGTACAGAATCTGAGTAGTGGGGACTCTAAACTGGCTTAAACTAGATTCAAAGTAACTGAAACCAATAATAAAACGAGTTGCCCAACTCTCATAGCAGGACAGGCACATGGCTATGGCCAGTCAAAAGCAAGGCGTTCGAGGAATAGTAAAATCACTTTATATTTGTACCTGTGGAGTTTGGGACGCTTGTGAACAAGTCTGACATTAAACCAGTCACTACCCCAATGGCACAATCCAAGTCCCGACCATACCTTGCTGAAGTACAGAGAAGATCCAGAAGACACGACTCCACAGCCTTGCTCGGGCTTTACAACTTCTCCCCCAATAACTTCCTGCCAGTCTGATTCCCAACTGCTCGGGTTCTCAAAGTCTGACATAATTGTGGAAGGAAGAGCAGCTTCTGGGTGGCATTCAGTGCCCTGGTATCCCTGGTCACACCTGTGAGGGATGCATAATGAGCAAGCCACCTGCAACACAAAGGCTTCCCTACTCAGGATGTTCCACTCCATGTTCCCCCAGGTCTCATCCTTATACTAGGTTTTTTCTACAGCATTAATGTGTATATGATATGGCACTATCTCCAGTTCTTTTACATTCCTCAGAATGGGTAGAGGCTTTAGTTAGAAGTAGTATGTTAATACTGTGGAGTTCAAGGTTAAGAAGTAATGGAGAAAGACACATGGGCTTATGTTTGTACAATAGATGGGGATTTCTCATTGTTTTAAAAATATCATATATGTAGGTTCATTTATTTAACTAACATGTCACACTAGTGATATTTTATAGTTCTTTCCGATTAAATGACATATATTTGAGGTCTTTAAGGACTCAAGTGTAATCATGTTCTTCCTGTGGGCACAACTTTGAGCGGTGTGTGAGAGAGTGCTATAATATTTGTCTAATTGAAGATGATTGGGGTGAGATGGGAAATTCTAGCAGGACTTTCACGATAAACCCAGCAGGGCTTGTCTTGAGTTAGATGTAAAGGCTCATAATATGTAGCTTTACATTAGTGTAACAGTGGGTTTTACACAAGAAATAAGAACAGAAGGGAGACTGGCTTGCTTTTGGCGATTTTGTTATGTATAAGTCTTTGTGCTGGGAAAATATCTGCAGGGATGAACCACAGACACAAACCCTGAGACGCAGGAGTGGGTCATACTCTCAGAGGCACATACCTGCACACGCCATGGTCACATGAGCCATGCCCACTGCACATGTTGGGACACTGCTGCCCAATGTAAATGTTGTCTAAAGCCCACTCATCCTGAGCTGTGTAATAGCTCTGACTCCAACGGAAGCGGGTGGCACCGGACCTAGGACCAAAGCAGGCAATACCAGTTAGCTATGGTGTTTCTCACCAAGAACACCAGAATGCTGCGCCTTTCTGATAACAACCCCCTCCTCGTCCGTCTCTGGAACATCTGTTAGGGTTCCCAGCAGTTGTCTTTGGCTTTATTTTGGTTCAATTATTTCACAATATTATGAAAGAAAGTTGAGAAAGGACCCGCCCATATTATGTTTTAATCTTAATTTAGTTGCAGCATTTTAAAGAAAAGTAGAAGGCCAGACTTTCTATTGTTACTCAAAAAGTTGATTCTAGAAATAAAGAACATTCAAAAGTAAAATCTACCTATGAAATGAAACATGCCTTTCACAGATGAGAATACAAAATATTTTACCTAGAGTAATAGAATTTCTCAAAACAATCACGCCAGCCATTATTAGAAGACTTTAATTTGGTTGATAACATGAGACAAAATCTTTGGCATACAGTGGTGTAGAGAAGACACACTGGAAAGTGCTACTGAGAAGAAGATCATCTGTGTGTGAGGACGTGTTTATTTCTGAAATACAAACTTGCTTGAGTTTCATGGGCCAGCTGACCACAGAGACAGAAAGGTGAACCAAAACACTTGGGGTCTCAGGTCATTGAAGTTGGAGTCTTATGAAGGTACTTTGAGGGTCATACAAAAGCAGGCGTAAAGTCTGTGACTGCTTAAATTAAAAAAACATTTACAGAGAAATCTTTACCTATAGGATTTTCCAGAGATCCGTGGTAAATTCTTTTTGTCAAAGTGCTAGAACACCATCACCACTATTACTTACCAACAATACAACAACATAGCAACAACAACAATAACAAGAATACAACAAAACAACATAACAACAACACAACAATATAACAGCACAATATAACAACACAACAATGCAATACAACAATATAGCAACACAACATAACATAATACAACACAACAACATAGCAACAACACAACGGCAATATAACAACACAAGAATATAACAATACAACACAACATAATACAACACAATAGCAGTATAATAATACTATAGCAATACAATACAACCCAAGAACATAACGACACAACAGCAATATAACACAACACAACACAATACAACATGACAATGCAACAACAACAATATAACAACACAACAATATAACAGCACAACATAACAACACAACAATATAACAACACAACAATACAACACAATAATATAACAACAGCAACAGCAACCATAGCAGCAGTAGCAACAACAAAGAGTTTTCAGAATTCTTGTGTGTGCTTATCTTTGTTAATCATAGCACTCCCTAGCACACTCTATAGATATACTTGATCTGTCTTTGCATGATCCGTAATAACCTGCACCAATTACACATATTGAGCACACCATACATGTACAACAGACTGTTAAAAATCAGACCAAGCTTCTATTTGTTTATTCTGTCAACGATCTGTTGCTAATAGTTTGTGCTTTTATTTGCAACAGGAGATTTCCAGGGTTCATGGATGCCCAGTAGATGGGTTTATTTGCATATCAGAACCTGTCATGAAAATAAGGCAGACGCATCTCTGTAGTCGTGTCTTACGCTCGTAATTTACAGCTATCTTGCTTTTCATGGTACAATTACCAAGTGGCTTTTAGAAAACCTACAGCAAAAGTAGGGTTCATTACAGTACTGTGGTGGTTTGAGTAAGAATGTCCCCAGAGGCCCACTCACGTGCTTCAATGCTCGACCATCAGGGAGAGGTTCTACTTGATAAGGAAGAGGAGGTGTGGCTTTGCTGGACGAAGTCTGCACTTTAAGGTTTCAGAAACTCACACCTGGCCCAGAGCCTCTCTCTCCATGTTGCTTGCAGATCAGGATGTAGACCTCTCAGCTACTTCTCCAGCACCCTGGCTGACTGTGTGCTGCCGTGTTCTCCACTATGATGATAATGGGCTAAACCTCTGAAACTGTAAGCCAGCCCCAGTTCAATGCTTTCTTTTATAAGAGTTGCCTTGGTCATGGTGTCTCTTCACCGCAATAGAACAGTGATTAATATAAGTATAGAATTGGGCAAACAAACCCCACAGATGCGATGACTCATGTGACCATGAAAAGGAGAGACTGCTCTATTTCTTCTAGAATTGAATACAATCTGAGTCATATTCAGACTCAGCTGACCAGGCCCTGGTCTTCTGGCTATAAGGACAGCACTCATCTCAAAAGCTTAGAATAGAATAGAATAGATTAGGTGCTCAAAAAATAGTGTGCTAAAGATGAGTCAAACAGGTTACAAGAGGAGTCTGTTTCTGACTTCCAAAGGTAATAGACTGGAGTGCACCAGGAGCCAGGGAAGATTCCAGGACCCCAGCGTTGCAGTGCAGCAGCTGTGTGATCTTTACTGAGGACTCCAAGCCGGCAGAGGCTGTCAGCTCCTCATCTCTCAAATTAAGGGAGTGGACAAACCGATGCTTAGGATCCCTTCAAGTCTGACCCCTCTAGTGGCTTATTTCCCACAGTTAGACGCCTTTAGTGTACTGGTGGGAATACTGTTAGTGGCTTATTTCCCACAGTTAGACGCCTTTAGTGTACTGGTGGGAATACTGTTTTGAAGGCTTTCTCCCTTCAGTACTGAAATGCGGTAGAGGTGCCGAGGAGCCCTGCTTAGGTTTCCAGTTTATGTTCTTATAGCCACGTGTGCATCCTAAGGAAGAGATTCTCCTTCTCAAAAACTCTTGAGGATGGATTTCCTTATGATGGAGAGTTTAAGGTTAGCTTACTTTAATATATTCTATGTATTCATGTCAACTAGGAGAAGAGCTAGGAAAAAAGGGTTGAATATTGATTGGATTCATTTTTAGTGAGAAAAAAAATAACCGTGTAAGCTGTCTCCGGTGGATTTCATGAGGGAAGGTGAGGTGTGATCACAATGATTTGCACACACAGAACTGTATGATGCTGTCCTCAACACAGATATTTCATCTGCCAATCCATTCTACCATCTGTCCATCCACCACCCATCCACCCATCCACCCATCCATCCACCTGTCCACCCATCCATCCGCCCACCTGTTCACCTGCCCATTTGTCTGTCTGCCCATCTGTCTGTCTGTCCATCCATCCATCCATCCATCCATCCATCCATCCATCCTCTCTAAAGAGGTCATAACACAACACTGACTTGCATTTAAAACACAAAAGTCAAACTATGCATTTCTAAAGGCAACAAAACTTGAGTCTTAATACAAGCCTCCCTCTCATAAACTTCAAGACCAGAGCATACTGGCATTCGCTCATTTCTCCATGCTTATATAACCTGAAGAGTCAAGGTAAATGAAGGCTGACTAAATTGTATTTTCCACCCTTAGAGTTCCAGTAATTACATTTGCTCAATTATTCTGAGACTCACCCAGTGATTTAGGTGTTGACTTGTTTATGAAGTCAGCAACTGACAGCTGCTTGGGTCTCATTAGGCCCTGTTCTTATGTAAATGTCCCTCATAAAAATGAAATTAATTTTCATTGGGTAACAAACACTCAGTTCCTATACAGTGTAATTTCACTGAGCAGGTGTATCCAGCAGCTATTTCCACTTGACAGTTATCTGATAACACATTTTCCAAAGCTAACATATCTGGGAGAATGCAAGGACCATACTTGCTTTAATGTACTCAGTGTGTATTTGCATACATGCTGGAATCAAAACAGAACAATGATTTGGTCAGAGAAATAACACTCCTTCAAAACGATCTGCGTGTTTCCCCATTGGAATGCTATTTGCAAAAACTTGAAATAAACATAATAAAAAAATTACGGAGGATGTTGAGGAAACTAAATAGGTTCAATCTTTATGGAAGAAACTTTAATCATTATAGACTCAGAAACAGAGCACTAGCCAGCTTAGAGCTCTTTTCATGTAGCAGTAATACTTACATTAACTGAGTCAGTAGGAACACTGAAATAAATACAACACTGGGCTGTTTGTTTTCTAAAGTAATACTTTCACCCCTCTAAGAAGTCTGAAGGAAAATTGGAAAAGCAGAATTAGATTGCAGAGTGCATGTGCCTAAAGGCACATGGTCACTAGAATAATTTTTTTTATTTGAAAGTAATATATTCAAATTTTTTACTTGGTGTACAAAATAATGTTTCTGTAATGGCATTTTCATATACATCTATTATTGCATTTTGCACATATTGCCCTCAACTACTCTCCCCTTCCCTATTTCTCCTCCTCTTTGGCCTCTTCCTGCCCCAAATAGGTCCCTCTGTCTTCATGTCATATATGTACATATATGTTAGAGTGCACTATCTCTTTAGTTCACTGATGCACTTTGAGTCAAAGTTCAATTTAATTTCTAATATCCCATGAAGACCTTTAATATAGGACAGGCACTCTACTAAATGTACAGGACACTGCATTTTCCTTCACTTAATACTGATGAGGATTAACCTTAATAACATCCAGTTCAGTGATGTTTTATTTTGGACTAAGAAGCAAGTGTAGCATACCATCTGAGTGCAGAACGAGGTACAAAGCTTGGTTGGTTTTCTGATAGGAAATACATTTTGGATACTACCTAATCTATAATAAATGAGAATGCTGGTCCAGGGCTGGGGAGACGGCTCAGTGGTTCAGAGCACTGGTTGCTCTTCCAGAGGGCCTGGGTTTGATTCCCAGCACCCACTGTCAGTAAATCCAGACTCAAGGAACCTAATGCCATCTTTGGCTTCTGAAGGCATCGGGCGTACATGTGGCACAAAGATACATAGACAGCAAAACACTCACGCACATAAAGACATAGACAGCAAAACACTCATGCACATAAAGACAACGTAGGGTAGAACGTTTCCAGGCATAAAAAGACATCTCTCAACACTATCAATATTATCTTAGGATTGCCATTTTGAAATTGAACCAAACATGCCAATGAGTAAAATCACTCGGTGTTTTTCTTAATAATGAGAGAAATAAATTTAATTATGCAGCAATGAGCACCAGAAAGCCCTCGGGAGCTTGTGCTCAGAGCGCTCAGTGTTTTGGTTGCTCCAGGTGTTGTTTTACAGACGCTTTCATTGAAATACATGCTTGGAATGTCGTTGAAATTAAATAAAAACCCTGATTGCATTCTCAGCAGTAGACACAAAGAGCAGAATATTAAAGGAAGCAAGAACTTATTATACCAAGCATCAACAGAATATCTTGGAAATGGCTCACAGTGGGACACAAAAAAACAAAAAAACGCGTGGAACTCAAATTTCAAGCATTTCTTCCAACTGACATAATGATGCACTGGAAAAACAATCAAGGAGCCATTGTCACACAGCACAGACATTCAGTCAACAGGGGCTGTAAAGCAATCCTGGGCCGTCCATTCGACTCTGCGAGCTGTCTAGCTTTTATATATAAAACAATCACAAGATTTGTTTAGTCATTTTCTCTTCATAAAAGGGGCCTTGAAAGCAGAGATCACAGAAAAATACAACGCTCATCTTGTTTATGCTTTCTCTTCTACACATATCCAAAAATCTGAGAATTCCAGGGTTGTAAGGAACCTTTAAAATAAATGAAGACAGTCCATCCTGACAGGATTCTGCCTTGAATTGGCAGAGTTGGTGAGGAGCACGTGCTGGTTCATCATTGGAGGAGCATTATGGAGAATTCAGACCCAGTTTCTAGTCCAAGGCCTTTTCTTTGGACAAGATTATGCTGAAAAGGGGCTTTAAATGTTATGTACAACACTGAATTTAAAAAAGGCATAGATATTCCAGTGTTTTGACTGAAAAGACTAAGATGAAAAACATAATGTCTGCAAAAAAAAAAAAAAATCTATGAATTTTTTTCTTTCCTCTTCTCAACTGTCCTTTTTCCTTGTTTACTGCGGCCTCATCCTCCAAGGCATGATTCCTATTGTTACTAAAAAAATGTGACTAGGAAAAGAATGTGTGTTAAGCTTTTGATATACAAAGTTGGGCTCCTTGATGAGAGAAAAATTTGCAATCCAAACTACTTGGGTTTCTGGATACCTTGCATCATTTTGTTTTGAAAGCCAAATGTAAAGAAGTGGCTCACTGAGCTCTGCCACAAAAACAAAATTTCGGGGCAAATAAGAGAGGTCAGAAGCAGCAGACACTAGGAAAAACAAAATTTCATATTTCTCATTATCTCCATTGTCTGCAACCCTGAGTCTATAAGACACACAGGGCTTCTGGGTAGGGAGAAAACAATCTTAGAAGTCTGCAGACCCTGCCTTCATACTCACGTCCTGCTACCCCAGAGCCCAGCGCAAGAATGGAAGGGACAGCCACATTTATGGCATGGGTTCTCACCATGTTTTCTGGGGAAGAACGACAGTGACTCTTCTCCACTGTGTGAACTCGCTGGCATGGTAAATGCTGGCAGATGTAAATTCCTGGCAGCTTGGCATACTGGGAAGGCATTCCTGAAAGAGAGGAAGAAGCCAAACTCAGTTTCCATTTGTCCAATGGACATGTTTCATCTCCCACAGCAAGAGAAAAAGACCTTTGAGAAAGCGAATGCCGTAATTTTAGCTACTAGTACTCGGGACCAAACTCATGTCATTTTCCCCTTTGTTAAGCCAAAAACATTTGAGAAGTAATTACAGCTGAGATGTCATCATAGAATTAAACATCTTTTAGTTTTCACCACAAATAGAAATGGGTGAGGATTAATGTTGATCTATTAGCACAAGCATTTATAAAATTTATTTTATGCATTATAATATTTTTTCATTTATTACACTGTCAGAATATTGGTGTGAGTGTGTTTCTGTGTGTGTGTTATATAAAGTAAATTTATTCCAAAACTTAGATCATAGTTTTTATTTGTGTTCCTAAGATCGGGAGGTACCACATTCCTTAGGTAGTGTACCCATGGAAGGGAAAAGAACAGATAGAAACATGCCATAAGGAAAGAAGAGACATGTTTTTCAGAGGAAGAGAGCTAAAGAAATAATATTCAAAACATACTACCAAGAGGATCCAGTCTTGGGTTCTTGTTCATTTTTTTTTTTTTTTTTTTTAAATTTCCAATTGCTCTTTGGTATCTGGTACTATTGAGGAGTAGTCTCTTTGTGAGATTTCTAACTTGATGTCAAGGTTACATAAGTTTGTTTCTTTTCAACTAAAGGAAATGGTACTAATCATGAGCTTTGGAGAAAACATACGTACTTCTTGTACAAGGTGCCAGGTAAGGCCGTGGTTGGTTGAGTACTCCAGCTTCACCTGGTTGTCCATGTGAGGAGTGTATTTCTGGCCACATCCCATCACTAGGCTGAACTGAATCATATAGGATGCTCCGATCTGCATGGACTGTGTTTCCACATAGCGCATGCTTGAAGCAAGTTTAGAATCTCCGGTAAAACTGAAAGACATTAAGGTAGAAATTGAACTTCTACAAGCATTATGTCAGGGAAAACTGAGTTCTTGTTCTCAGCTCACAGCTTCACTTCACTTACTTAAACTTAGCTGAGTGGCAGAATAGATTTCAGTAAATCTAACAAATTCAATTTAAACCAAAGAAGACCTTTAAAAAACGTTAACACATACAGTTTGTCAGATGTATCTGAAACTGAGAACTCATATATTACTCTCATTAATCTTGGCAGCTGGAATCTATCTCAATGAAACAATTCTAAATTCAAAGACAATTTTATAAAAACATAGTGAATATTAAATGATTACTGATATATTACAAGTTGGCAGTAATCTCAAAGCCTACGTAGAGAGAACTGGAAAAGCAAAAGTAAATTGGAGTAGGCACCTGGCAGTATACCATCTGCACTTCAAATATTGATGAAGGTGATACAAGCATATTAAAATACATTATGATTAAGTTTTAATTAAGTTTTAATACTATCCACAAATGCTACATAAAGGCAATTGACTAGAATGTTTGTAGTGGTGGAAGATTTGATAAAATATTTTTAATGCTCATGAATTCAATATTAAAAATGTTGTAATACATTTTTAATCTTTGTGCCCAAAATCAGTCAAATTCAAATTTTGGTTGTCAAATTAGTACCCTGTGACTATAGTGGCAAGCCGTGTGAAAGAAGACAAAGGCAGTGTCACAATAGAAGAAAAGAAAAAAGAGAAAGAACTCAAGGGATTTGTAATGCATCCAGGATCAAACTATGGACACCTTTGCATTTCAGTGACATGGGTCACTGGAAGCCACTCGAATACTAACTGCACTCAGATTGCCTGCCAGCAAATCTGTCTTCCACTCTGAAGCAGGCCCAGCACCAGTCAACAACCTTCTCTAGTGCACACACACATATAGAAGAATGTATACACAGCCTCAGAAGGCATTACATAGTAAGTGGACCATTGCCCATCCATAAGTTCATTATGGAGTGAGAATCAAGGGTCTAAAATATAGACTTTCTCCAACAATGATTAATAAGTATTGTTTAACAGTTTTTAAACTAAGACTTTTTACTTGAATGATGAATATGGAAAGAAAACAGAAAAGCCTCAATGTCTAGGTTAGTGGAATGTTCAGTAATCATCATATTCACTCCTGCTGACCTTGTAAATGTGGCTAAGAAATAGAAAATACTGCACCTTGTTCACGATTAAGAATGGAGCGTGGTGGCACATGCCTTTAATCCCAGCACTCGGGAGGCAGAGGCAGGCGGATTTCTGAGTTCGAGGCCAGCCTGGTCTACAAAGTGAGTTCCAGGACAGCCAAGGCAGCGAAACCCTGTCTCGAAAAACCAAAACCAAAACCAAACCAAACCAAACCAAAACAAAAAACCAAAAAAACCCCAAACAAACAAAAAGAAAATGGAGCTGATCATTTGTTGAGTCTCAACCAAGTCCTAAGACTGGGCTATGTGCAATGCCCACACTGTCTTTCTTAGAGTCAAGCTTATCATGATGCTGGGTATAGGAGAGAATTATTTCTTTTTAATGGACAAGGAAATGGGTAAATGGTAAATGGTAAATGGTAAATGGTAAATGGTGAGATCTCAATGAGAAACCAGCACCAATAGACTCCAAAGCCCTGCTTTCAATACTTGAAATAAAATTTCTTACAGCCATTCGATAAACCATGAGCTCTCAGTTACTATGTAGTGATATTGTGATGTGAAAAATATAAAACTGTGACTTCTTTACAAGTCAGAACATACAACACACAACCCTGAAAGTGTAAAGTGTTAGATTTAAGTTTTTAGAAACACTGGAACAATGAAAGTCACACAGAACAAGTGCAGCAATGAGCCATAAAGGTACAAACCTGTCGGTGTCACTCCCTTGGTCTCTTAAGTAGGCATAAGGGTTTCCCAACTTTGAGGTGTGTGTGTGTGTGTGAGGGATGTTAATAGGCAGACAACAAGGCTTCATTGAACTTGTTTTGTGTTAAAAAGATACTGTCTCCTGGACATCTTCAGAGAAAACCTCAGGGACAACAGCTCACAGGACTCTAAGGGTCTACAAGTGATAGTCACAGAAACCTCCTATCTGCCATGTCCAGTCCCCAATTCCCTAACCCCAGTACTTGTGAAAACACTTACTTCTGAGGAGGTCCGGAAAGTTCCTCATTTTAGGCAGAAACAGAAGGAAATGCTGTGATTTTCACACATTGCCTGATTTACACACCTGCTGTGATTTACACACATTGCCTGATTTACACACCTCTCCTTCGCATGATTAAAGAGGCTGCCATGAACATGGCTAAAGAGTTGAAACAGTCAAATCTGAGAGAGGGTTCCAAGTTGCTAAGATACCAAGAAAGAACAAGTTACAAAGAGTATAGTTCAGCATTGACAACAACAGTCTTGCTAACCTGGGCACATACCTGCTGTTAAGTAGGTGTCAGGTGTTGGACTGTTTGTGGCAGGTGCAGGCAGCACTCACTCATGCAGAGGTCAGCCAGTCTCCTTTCTCTCCCCACCTTTCAACCACAGTCACACAATGTGAACTGCTGCGTCCTCAACAATTAGATGCAAGAGGAAGAGCATCTTTCAGTGATGGGCACACTGTGTGCACCACTCTGCCTTCCCAGGGCGATGGAGGGTGCATTTGCTTATTTGGCTTTCAAGTTGTTTTTTTTTTTTTTTTTTTTTTAATGAAACTTTTTTTTTTCAATACACTACATTCTGGTCACAGTTTCCCCTCTTCTAACTTCTCCCAGACATGGATAGGATTGGTCTGCCATATCCTTTCATATCCTTTCGCCCATTAGTGGAAACCCTGCAGTCTTCCTGTGGATGGAGTCCCTTATGGACAGCGAAACTGCTCTCAGGATCAGATCGGAAAACTTTTTCCCCAGGGGAGGAAGGGGCTCATATGTCACTCGTATAAGCAAACCCTCAAGATGCAGAACTATGCTGGAATCTCACAAAAGCAACTTGTGTGGGACACTTTGGCTTTCTAACATTGAGATGACCTCATTTGACATTTGAGTCAAGTCCTTAAAGTCTGGGAACCTTAAGTGGGAAAAAGTGAGAGGTAGATTTGCTGTTCTCAGAGTTACACAGTTGATAAGAAGCCTGCAGAAGTGTTTTAGAAAGAACCTCTGCCTTGAAACCCTTTTCAATGTCATGCTGTGTGTGGAGGTCATCTTTGGACAAGGGAACAGGAGGGCCTTAAAAAACCATCTTTATTTAAATGTTTAAGCAACTCTGACCAGGTTTTGGAGACTTTGAGCAAAGTTGCTGTTTGTTTTCATTGCCTTTTCTATCTCTGGGGTGGGAGACGCTCCTTTGCCTTCAGTCATCGTCAGGGAGAAGAGAGTCCACGCCAAGCAGTTCTACTCGCGGCAAATCCACTCTCAGTCACCCAGGGACTGAGCCTCTTCAGACTGTTTTGTTTAGAAAATCAACATGGCTGGACTCTCGTTAGTGCATCGTGGGGGAAGATGGCAGCATTACCTAAATTCCTTTCCCTCAAGTCTCACAGGAAGGACCAGCTCTGCAGAATTCTCTTGCAGAGAGATGACAGAGCTCCACGTGTTCTTTTGTTTGTTTTAAATTCTCGTCAGACCGTTCAGTCCATTGCGGAGACGGCCGTGAATTAGTCTTGGGTTATCATCTAGCCTTTGATTTCGTTCTTACAATCAGCAGAGTTGTTTACTTGATTTAACAGAAAATCTTGTTCATATTGTGGGCTTAAAAAGTACCATTTTATCTCGGATGTCATTTCTACATTATTATAGCACAAAGCAGATGTAACCGTATTGTTTTAGTGGCTGCAATCCCACTATGTAGAGATGAGCACTGTTTACATTTTGATATACATATTTCCAGACATTTTTCTTAGATTTACACACCCATGCACACATGAATACACACACACACACACACACACACTTTTCCCCCATAAAAACCATTACATAATAATGGTAGATTTGCCTTTTCCTCTTTTACAAGGATTTTATTATCATCATCCTATACTGAAAGAAATACAGCAAGACATTGAGTTGTTAGGGAAGACAGCCAGTCTCCATGCCCGCAATTCTGGAGAAGCACTGGAATTTTCACCACTGTAAACAATGCTTATAGGACGCGCATCTGTGTGGTTCTTTGTGCACTTTCCCAGTTAGTTCCCCAGGATAAAAAGTCCTAGAATTAAAACTGCGTACTAAAGCAAGTGCACACTTACGTGGAAACCGCCACTGCCACGCTGTCTCCAGGAGATTCCAACAAGTTGCATTTACCAAGAACATCAGTAACGACTGGTGGTCCTCACGGTTAGACCTGCCGTTCTGGGCACTGACAAGGGCTTTTATGATAGCTACTCCCTGTCTGGAGTCCCATTGTCTGCGGTTTTGATTACTATGGACATTAGAAAGCTATTTGTATTTTTTGGGGGTTGGAGGGGGGACATAGTACTTTCTGTGTATTTTGCCCAAGTTTCAAAAAGTAGAGTTAATCTTTTGCTTGTTGATTTGAAAGAGTTCTGCACACACTGAGGGCATCCAGTGTGTCAGATAAGTTAATAGCACTACTCTGCTCTTGGCTTGGTAGGGTTAGTGCTCAGCTTACAGGGAAGTGTTTGTCTTTCCTCCTCTAAACATAAGTGCAAGGATTTCCAGCATTTGAGCCATTGGTTCCTGCTTCTGGTGTTGATTATTATTATTGCTGAGACCGCCTCTGATCCCAGTTCATAATCAGGCTTTACAGACGTCCAATGACCACCTTAAAGAGACGTGCTTTTTATTTGTAAAGTATAATTTTCAAAAACGCTGCCTGCTTGTTACCTCTTATCTAGGTGCTCATATGTTTTGTGACTTTGATTCACTGAGAACGAAAGCGAAGCACTGGTATTTAAACCACCCCGAATTGTGAAAACTGTTATTTTCCTTTGGTAATTCTGACATGTTCTGCATTATGGCCACCTCTCTGTGGTCCGCAGTGTGTGGTAACCCTTTCTGTCTTCATCTTTCTGCAGGTTGCCCCTTGCTCACCAAGCTACCTCTGTTATTGGTCTCTAGGCTCCTAGGGAGGCCAGAGGGTCAGGGATGCGAAGGTTCTGCTCTCTGCTCTAATCGACCTCCTTTCCTAACAGCATTTCCTTGAGAAATTCTCTGCTCATTCATGTTTAAGGCTCCGGAAGCAGCCAGGCATTTTTCTGCTACGCTGCCTCCATCAGCAAGTGGCAAACATGCTGGCTTAAGACGCCATGCTCATATGGTTATCCAGTTTGTAAGCAGTTCCGGGTTATTTGCTACAGCCTCTCAGTCATTTTCTCACCTGAGCTTGTTATCATGAGCAGGATATTTCCAAATATTGTATTTATTTTTATAGAAAAGCTGATTTCATTAGAACAAACCTGATGTTTCTTCACATAATGCATTGCAGCACATATTTATCCAAAGGGGCTTTTGAGAAATCTTTGTGGGTTTCTAAGTGGCTAACTCCCCCACCTTGTTTGTCTAGTTGAGATTTCAGGGTTATGTTGGCAATTAAAGCTATTTTGGAATGCGTGTGTTCTTAGCACCTGTTTCAGGCTGTTTTTAGTTGTTTTGTCTCTGCCACCTGCTTTCCTCTGCTTATCTTTACAATTCCAAAATGCAATATCAGAAGTCTCTCTGTTTTTCAGTTTTTCCAGACCCGAGCTCATTTTCTCAGCATAGTTCTTGAAGTCAGGGATAGAGTCTTACTCTAAGTTAGACGCACTCTTTAGTCAATTAAAAGTGTTGCTCGAGCTACTTGGCTGCTAGTCACTGAGCTTTTATAGAGAAGGACCACTCTTTGTAAACAAACTGAGCATAAAATGTAGCAATCACCCCTCCTCTAAAAGGATTAGATAAATTCAGATTACAAGAGACAGAGAATAGGAGATGGGACTCCAGAGAAAGGGGCTGCCAGTCAGTGTAAACAACAGTTGTGCTCCAATGAACACTTCCTCTAACAGCGTGCTGTGGACGTATAGGCAGATATTGCAGGATGTTCCGATAAGTGGGAGACTGGATGGAGCCACAGGAGGTGCCTGTTCTGAACTCTATTTGCAGCTAATTCACCTCTCCCATTTCTTCTTGGGCCTGTGGACAATTCACCCAACTTCTAGATACTGGGAGATAATCTCAGTCACTTTAAAAAAAGCAATCCATTTTAAAAGTTGCCAACACTTGTTGGTCTAAAATGGTTTCGAAGATGTAGGTCAAGTCTGTGAGGCTTTTCCTGTACATCCCAGTGCACACTCTGAAGGAAACATTCAGCAGTGGATAAGCTGTGGCAGAAGACATCACACACTTTTGGGTGTGTGTCTCCAGGGAGAGATGTCTGTTGGGTGGAGGGTATGTAGCTTCTCATAACCATCAATGAACCTGCTTGTTTCTGTGTGTGTGTGTGTGTGTGTGTGTGTGTGTGTGTGTGTGTGTGGAACAGTCACTAGGGGCCACTCTCAACTGCTACATTTTCTGTGCCTCTTCAGATGAATGAAGGTGATGAAGCTTTGGGATATTCCAGCTCCTCTGAGTCTGTCTACGACCTGAGCTCATCTCCAGCCGCTGGCTGCCCAGAAGCACAGCATCTCAGAGCCAATCTGCACAGACAGGAACGTGCTGGATCCTCATTTAATCCTTCACCATCACTGTCTGTGGACAGGCCTGACGACCCTGGTCGAGGGTGCAGCATGAAGGAAAGAGTGTGGAAACAACCCTCTTCTCTGTGGATGGCCACATGCACTTTTCAGAGTCTTTTATGAGAGATTTTGATATCTTTAATCGTGGCAACTCCAGCCTATATCATAGCAAATGTATCAATGTGCATGAACATCTCACACTAGATAAAATGCTTCTATTTGCAGAACATCTTCAGATGTTCTTTTGCAATTTGTCCTTTAAATTTTCTTTGGCTACAGGAAATTTAGTGGACATTTGGCTGTGATTTCTCATCATATTCAGGAGGCTGTCCTCCAATGTTATTTCCAATATCACAAAATTTTATGAATATTAGGTTTAGCAATTAATGAAGTTGGCATCGTGTTGTGATTATAGATATTTCATTTCCGCAGTATTCTTGCCCTGTTTTTGAGATGATACACGTTTGCCAGCTCTTGGACTTTCTCCAGACTTGGACAAAGCTTGGTGGACTGGCACTGGGCCAAATCTGGGCTACGGCAAGGTGCTGAGGGAGGAAAGAGCCTGGCCTGCTGCAGAAGCAATGGACTGAGTGACAGGCAGCCAGAAGAGCTGGAGGCTGTAGAACCTGGCCGGCCAGACGACCCAAGGCCTACCAAGGCGACTGGGAACCACTGTGCATAGAAAGGAATGGTATCAACTTAATGAATTTCCATTTCAACAAGCCAGGCAGGACCACAGACCTGATCCATCACTGTAAATTTTTCTTCCCCTTTGTTTGATCAGTGGTTAATTAGCTGAGTAGAAATCACCCTTAGGTTCTTGGTACAAGGGAAGATATTTAGGATGATCTCAGTTTGGAGAAATACTGATTTCAGAAAGTTCATCTCCAGCATAAGAACCTGAATCTTGGGACATAGCCACCATGTCTGTTCCTAGGCACGTTCTGGACATTAACATGTCCTCTAAAGTGAACCGAGGACTCCCTTTATCCACTGCCGCCATCAGAGCCCACATTCCATTACAGGAGATGCAGATGACACTGTCAGTCTCCCAGCTGAACTCTCGCGGCTTCTCCTGTTCCCTCTACACAGCAGCCACCGTTACTTCTAAAAGTCTAAGTAAGCTCATGATCCACCTCTGTTTCAAACCTTTTGTTGAATTTTGATAGCAGCTACACCATAACCCCAGCATTTCACACTGCTCTACAGGGCCGCTGCGTGACTCTAAGTAAGGGAAGTCTTAGTCTTTCTTTGTGAGCTCCCCCGCCTTCCTATTTTTGTTACAGATTCTTTAACTGATTAGTTCAGTTTAAATCCCAATATCAGCCCCCCTTCTCCCAGTACCTCCTCACATAGGTCCTCTCCTCTGAGAAGGGGGAGCCACCCTAGGTATCACCTCCCACTCATCAAGTTACTGAGCCTTCATCCTCTCCCACTGGGGCCAGACAAGGTGGGCCAGTTAGGGGAATGGGAGCCATAGGCAGGCAACAGATTCAGGGAAAGCCCCTGCTCCAGTTGCTATTATGGTCTCTTGCATGACTTGGGGCACTAATGCCTCCCAGATGGGCTTCTCACTGCTTTTCTAGATAGCCCCACTCCCTTCCTTTCTCAGCCTTATCATCACCTAGAACACTTTTATGGCGTTACTGTTTACTGTAGTCATTTCTTTTAGAATGCAAGATGTGCAAGCAAAGGGCTTTTCTCATCTGTCTCCATCTTAATACCGACTGCTATACTTCCTGTACTAACAGCGCTGTGCTGTCATCGAGAAATGGTTCAATGTATAAAGTCAGTCAATAGAGGAAAAAGTTTATGTACCAACATCTTAATAGTGAAAAAGCCTAGCTGCAGATTAGGGAATCACCTATAAATCTAGTAGGGTCTTACTCAATTATATTAGCATTTTTAGAGGCACTTCTCAGTCTTCGGTACTGAGAAGATTCTTCGTTGCTATTGAGAGTAACAGGAGTTGACTTCCAGTGTATTTTCTTGTCTATCAGTTACGATCCCTAGACTAATCATGGACCTTGACTCAGTGGTCCATGGAGCTCTTGGGAGCTGCCTCATCCTGACTGTTTTCCTTCATCAGCAGTTTTAGCTGATTTGATGCTCTTTTAATAGATTTTGCAGAAAGTCTCCAAACTTGCTTTAAAAAATACCAAATAATGAAATTTCTATGCAAGTTTCAGGTTGATGTTTAATTAAAGAAAAATCCTAGAAAGATTCACTTGGCTATTATTTCTGTACGATAGGCCAGGACTCTACTAATATTTCCTTATAAGGAATTAGAGATGCCTAATGTTTCAGCTAAGTCCCAGTGTGCCCTCCCCTTTGTCTGTGTTTACCAACACATTAGTACAAAGCCCCCTCTTTGACAAGTCTTATTTAGATCAATACAGTGAAATAAAGGAATGAAAATAAATCTGTGGAAAAGACTCAGCATTCACCAAACATATATAAAAATATAACAAAATGAATGAAATTTAAATGTTATTTAAAAATATATGATCCCATGCTTCCAATAAGCTCTCTCTCTCTCTCTCTCTCTCTCTCTCTCTCTCTCTCTCTCTCTCTCTCTCTCTCTCCCTGTCATATGGCTGAGTTTTCCTACAAATCCATGAGATACAAGTTATTGCTGTTTCTAGAAGGTTCTTATAGCCTAGAAATGCCTCATCAGTGAGTTATTCATTCACACACATATGTATATATACACATTTCATTTATTATTTAATTCTGCTATATTATCACACGATTATGACATAACAATAAATCACAGGTTTCTTTCTGCTAACAGTCATGGCAAAGGAACTGTTATTTATTTATTTACTCATTTACTCTAGATGCTGTAAAACAGTGTAGGAGGATAAACTCAGGCTCTTGCACATGCCAGGCATCTGCTCTACCCCTGAGCTACACACCCCCAGCCCTACTCAGTTTTTTATTAAAATATTTATTTTTCCTTGTACTAATATCTATGTGCCTCTGCGTGTGTGCATGTGCATATAGGCTCCCATGGGGGGCAGAAGAGGATGCCAGATTCCCTAGGAAGTGAGCCACTAATTTCCTTGTTGAGAACTGACTCTGGGTCCTCTGGAAGGCCAGCCACGACTCTTAGCCTATCTCTCTAGCCTCCCCACTGCCCAACCACTAAGACCAGGTTCACTAGGCTGCCCGGCAATTTTCCTACCGCAGCCTTCTAAGTTCGTCGGTTTACAAATGCACACTACCCTGTCTTGACTATACGAACTTCATTTAATTCATATGACGTAAACATATTTGGCATTCTCTTTAGCCCTGTAGTTTTGCCCATGTTCCTGCTTTCAATACAACATACAAGCAAACAGTATTTTCTGGGCTGTACTAATAGAGTTCTCCCTTGAGACATGAACACAAAGTTTCAAATGCTCCCGCCAGTTCCTTTTAAGTGGGGCTACCCATCATGCACCTGGCCCCTTTGTCTCATACCTCCATCTCTCAGGGCTGACTGAGCTACCTGATGCTCGCTCACAGGAAGGCTACCCTCGTCTTCCTGGTATGTTTCATGGTTGCTAGTTTAATTTGATCCTTTCTGTTGTTCTTTCACTTTCTAGTCAAATGTTAAAAAATTTCTCTTTCTAAATATAAACCTAACATGACAAGAGCCCCTGACTCACTTACATAAGAAAGTTTCAATTAAAAATATTAAAATAACAGTAGTCTCAATGAAGCAGGAGTGCACTTGGATCTTTAAGTCTATAAAGTATGTTTCAACATTTCTCTACATCACACAGTCTATTAATTTTTCATTCAATTAAATCTACTTTTCTTCAAGTGCCATAAATGACAGCTTTTTTAAACCTCATGTTAATTATTACTTTAATTATTAGCAGTCGTAGAAATTTCTCTTCCTTTATACTGTAAACACACTGTTTTAAGTTACATTGAGACAAGTCTGGTATTGCCTAATCTCTTACCAGTCTTGCCTCAAATCTTTTTTTTCCCCAAGTTTTATTAGGTATTTTCTTCATTTGCATTTCAAATGCTATCCTGAAAGTCCCCTATACCCTCCCCCTTCCTTGCTTCCCTACACACCCACTCCCACTTCTTGCCTCAAATCTTATGATGACATACTTGGAACTGTTAGGAATAAGCCACCAGTAATAGAAAAAATTGACAGAAAAATACCAAGAACAGTAAGTGCTGCATACCTCTCCCTTTCTGGACCAAATCTGGTTTATATAACAAAACCTTAATTAATAAAATTTGCTCTGATCTCTTTAAAGACATGCTTGTTCATATTACCTAAGTGAAGTTCCATCTATTGATCTTTGAAACTCAAGAATGCTTCTCACACTACGGACATGAACACAGCAGTACAGACCAATTTCCTCTGTTCAATCAGTCATTGATGACCACACTGTGGGGGGAATTCCCATCTGTGGTCACACCTAATCGTCTTGTCACCGTGCATGTAGAGATTATTGCTCCCATTTTAGAGTTGAAAAGCTGAGATCTGGAGAAGCTGAATATGTTTTCTGAATTTCTGGTGTTGCTGCTTGAGGTGAGAATTATGTTCGGTGATATATAAAAATGAAACTATTAACACGCCACCTTTTAGAAGGTTTATAAGAATGTGCACACTGGAGATCTCACTCTGCTTGACTCCTGACTCCTCACTAAGGGCCACCCTGCAATGAGGTCAGCTGGTGGGACAGTGACTGGGTCAGAATGAGAATTAGAGAGGTCATCAGGTTATGGTTGTGCTGAAGGGCGAAGGTGAGATGGGGAGACAGAAGTCAGAAATGTCTGCTTCTGCACCATTCAACCTTAAAACCAAGTAATTCCTAATTTTCACGAGTTGCTTTACTGCAACCTTCTTAAAAATGCTCATTCAAAACAGACTTTTCAAAATTCCTCATTAGTTAAAAATCTCCCTGCTTTGAGTTCCCAAACTTCCATGAGGCAGTGGCAGAATCTGAACTCGTGTATATCCTCCAAGCCTTGATGCTCCAAAAGGCACTCAGTGGCCACTGTACTGTGTGAGACCTAAAGCTACGTGGGAGCCATGGCTTTGCACCTGTAGTATCTAGCCAGTTCTTCAGACAGGACAAAGGATGCCAATATCCTTTAGTATTATTACTAATTGTGTTAGCCAGGCCTAATCTTTGATAAAACCCAGCTAATTCCATTGTGACCCTAAGATGCATGTACTGAATGAGGTAACCCAGACCCAGAAAGGCAAATGCTACATGGTTTCTCTCATCTGTGGCTCCTAGTTCTCAATCCTCAGATAGGAATATATAGCACAGAGTAACCACAGAAAACAGCCAAGTATAAAGGGCCACAGCTGTGTGTGCCTTAGGCAGGGATTGAGGTGTAGGTGATATGAAGTGGGAAAAGGGATAACAGGAGGGGCTCCAACTGGGAAGTGGGGAGAGAGGTCAGTACAGACGGAGAGGGAATGACAGGGGACAAATGTCACCAAGGTGTGTGTGTGTTCATTCAGTGTTCCCTGTAAGAATTGCAGTCTAACAAAAACTACAGTTTTATGCAACCACCTCCCTTCAAATGGTTGGTAAGGGTAGTCTGTGACACTTCCCAGACAATACAGATTATGTACGTAGGTCTTGATGTTTCTCAGCAGTTAAAGGTGTCCCCATATTGCTAAAGACGGCATGCACTTATGACACTGGACTCAGATGATTTGAGCTGGACCTGACTTAAAGGCTTCTTTCTTGTGGTCTAACTTCCAGGGTTCCAGAAAATACTATGGAAGGTGCAAAAGGATAGAGGCAATCAAACAGTTCTGCCCAGCTGCAACACCTAGGAACCACAAATATTATCAGCATAGCAAGATATGTGTGCAAGTGCAGTAAATAGCACTCGTGTGTCACAGCTGCATAACTGGACTTATGACCTACTCAAAAGGAGAGACATCATGCCTGTTACTAGAAACCAGCTTTTTGGGGGCCAGTCATAAACTTTATAAAAAAATTAAGTTCTGCCACTTTGTTAGACCAGTGAAATTCCTTACTATACCCTAATTCCAAACCTTATCCTTATACCCATAGCTAAGTTTCACAAACACCCTTTACCAAAGAGTCCTCTATAGCAAATGGGGACCATCACAGAAAACCACAACTATACACAGTGCCAAGATCAACAGACTGTGTGGAGCCCAGCTTCAAAAGACACATCTATCGCACAGCTCCTGAATGCATGGCTCAGGGAACATCATGGAGAGGGGACAAAATGATTTTAAGGGCTAGAATACCAGGGAGTCTGCTGTGAACCATCCTCTTCTAGCAATGTCTACATAAACAGGGCCAGAGAAGGGCACTATTAATGGGAATGGGAATGTGGAAGGGAGAAGTTTTCACTGGGTCTTGCTAAACACAAGATCGTAGGCAGACAGGAACAGGTTGTCCTCTGAGAGGCTCCACCCAGCAGCTGACTCAGACAGATACAGACACCCACAGCCAAACAGTGGATGGAGCTTGGGGACTCTTATGGTAGTATAGGAGGAGGGATTGTGGGTCCCAAGGGGGATGGGAACTCCACAGGAAGACCATAGAGTCAACTGACCTGGACCCTTGGGGCTCTCAGAGTCTGAACCACCAAACCGAAGAACATACACAGGCTAGACCTAGGCCTCCCCACTCGTATGAAGCAGATATGCAGCTTGGCCTTGCATGTGGGTCCTGAACGACAAGAACAGGGGTTATCCCAAAAGCTGTCACCTGTCTGTGGGATATGATCTTCTAGCTGGGCTGCCTGGTCTGGCCTCCGTGGGAGAGGAAGTGCCAGGCCTCTCAGAGACTTGAAGCACTACAGTAGGGAAGGAATACACAGGGGGCCACCCGCTCAGAGGAGAAGGGGGGGATGGGGAAAGGACTATGGGAGGGGGTGACCAGGAGGAGGGCAGCAAGTGGGATGCAAACTGAATAAGTAAAAAAAAACAAAATAAAAAATCCTGCAGGCCCCCAATGCCTCCTGGGAGGAGAATTAGCCTTTCCTAGAGATGAGACCCTTTATTGGCTGTCCAGTGCAGAGTGATGAGCCTTGAACCATGTCCACACAAACAACAAAAATGGACTCAGCAGTGTGCATTGGTGTGTCTGTACATGCACACCCATACACGTACATATGTAACAATAATAATCAAATGTCAACTTAAAGGGGGTTGTAAGAAGGGCTTGAGATAAGGAAGCTGGGAGGGGCTGGAGAGAAGAGAGAGAAGGGTGAAAGGATTCTATTTCAATTAAAAACATTAAAAAAAAAGATATGTCTAAGAGGTTTCAAAAATTATTTTTAAAAAACGAAAGCAGATATTCTTATTTAGTGACTAGAAGGAAGGCACTGCCAAGAATTAGAAGCAATTTCTTTGCCCACTGAAAAGCGCTTTCGAATGGCATACTCTAAGTGACTCACAGCATATTAGCTCTAGTTCTAATGAAAAAGCAATTGTCCGAGTTTTCCCCAGAGAACAGCCTGGGTCACAACAATCCAGGCTCATGGAAAGTCACGAGTCTCAAATGAGAACCAAATGAACACCCAGCTGGGAAGAGGCGAGCGTCATTAATTTAACACCCATCTTTCAGGGCAGACCATGTCTACATTTCCCTGGAGAGAAATAAGGTCAGCACAGCGTAGAGGCCACGCTTTCAAATACATTTAAAGACTTTTTACTGAATAAGATAATACGCTCAAAGGATGCTACATGGGAAAAACAAAAACAAAAACCAATGGCTCCCGTTGAAGTCTGGGAAGAGATAATAATAATACAGTTTGCCAATACCTCTCTCCAGTTTCCATATTGTAACAAGTGTTTCTGAACACCACTGCCAAACAAGTTTGCATCCAATTTTAGACAATGTATTCCGCAGCAGCAGCAGAGGCGGCAGAGAAACAGTTGTCACTGAGGAGTCTGAAGCTAAACCTCTGACTAAGATGGGAGCAGTGTGAGACCTTCCATGTTGCTTCAACTTAATGAGCACTAAGCATTTTTCATGTCCTTTTAAAAATGGTTAATATGTTTCTCTAGTCTCATCATCACTGTCAGAGCGACTCCTCGGAGGTTTTGCGACTAAGACAGCTCCTGTTTGTTCGAGAGAAGATCAGAAAGTCAAATCTGACTGCTCGCATGCATGTGGCTCTTGAAACTCCTACGGGGCTGCTTGAGGTGCCCACGGGGATCTCACAATTTTTATTTTCTAATGGTTTTCTAGAATTACAGTTGCAATTGTAAATTCATAAGTAAACGACTCTCCACAAATTAGAGCAGTAGTGGGTTAAGGGTATTCATCAGACTTGTGTGAAAGGACACTGTTCACAGGATTTGATCAAAGCAGAAAAATTAAAGCACTGTTATCTTGCATTCAACTTGAGTGTTAAAATGCTCAGCAACTTTGGGGGTTTATTGGAGCAGATGTTAACTATTTATGAAAATAAACACGTGGTATAGGACTTGCATTCATGATCAGACTCTTTGTTATAGTAAAGTGCTGAAAAAGATTTACTATACAGTCTTGTGAGACATGGCCAATCTGAGTAACTGTTAATTCAGGCTACTTGAAAACTTCAGAAACACACCATTCTAATCTCATTTTCATCTGTACCTTCCTATTTTCTTGTTCACTTTCCCTCTTTTATTTTAGTTTATTTATTTATTGAGCTATAGTGTAGGGGAAAAAGCACCTGAGGCTCTCATGTGGTAGAATTTTCTCTAGTCAGTCCAGTAGGAATTTAACTGTGTCTAGTCTGACATGCTCGCAGCAAAGGTGACCAGCCTTCCTTCCATCCCATTACCCACCAGTTTCGTGCTACAATTTTCATCCTGCTGTGTGTGGGATGTGACTATACATGCACAGTTCCCATCCAAGGTAATTTGCTGCGCAATGGTGTGTAAAATTTACCTCTAATTATGATAAGGCCACTGACGGGTCATTTATGATACACTCTCTGGAGGCAATGGCAGCGATTAGCTTTCGGCAGGCCTCATCTGGAGGAAATTAAATTGGTCTGATCATGACTTGATAGAAAGTAAAAGTCTCTTAGGAAATGCTTCCTCAGTCAGGCTTATATAGAAAAGGAACCTGCAGGGGCAGCGGGCCCAGCAGTGAAGCCGGCTGGATCCTTTAGACCTACATTTGAATCTGGGGCTCTCTTGGGCCTAGAAGACATTATAATGTCTCTGAATGTCTCTTGGCTGCCATTCCTGATGTGCGCTTATTTTCTCAATGCCTGGGATCTCCCACCACAACCTTCCCTTCTGATGCTTGAGCATGAAAGGTCACTCTTGTCTTGGCATCCGTTTCTTTTTCTGGGAATTTCCACATGGCTGGGGTATCCTCATTTTTCTACTTTTCAGTCAGTGAGATACATCATATCCACATTCTCAAATTCCCAAGTACCCAAGGCTGGACAGAAAGTGCCTGTAGAGCCAAGAACGATCTTGACCTTGATCTTCATGCTCTCGCCTCTCATGTGCCGGGATTTCAGCCATATGCTACTCTGAGGTGCTCTAAGGTAGGCTCCTCTGAGGGCCGGAGGGATTTCCTTGTCAGGTGACCAGCCTGTCAGTCACCTCTTTATTGCTGTTAATGAATTACTAACTATACTTCAAATTATTTACTTATTGTTTGTTACATAATTACATTTGTAAGTTACCAATGGAAGGAGAGTCTAAAAGCAATGACTGTCTTAATTAGGATATTTTCCAGTCTTGAAATTCCACCAGCATCACTAACTAGATGGACTGATATTGTTTGAGAAAATGGATTAAAAGTAACAACTAAGTTAATAAATCAGGGCTAACAAACTTCTTGAACTTTACATATGACAGCATAAAGACAGAGCTCCTTGTGAGATTTTTTTTTTTTTTTTTTTTTTAATTTTTGGGTTTTCAAGACGGTTTCTCTGTATAGCCCTGGCTATCCTGGAACTCACTCTGTAGACCAAGCTGGCCTCAAACTCAGAAATCCGCCTGCCTCTGCCTCCCAAGTGCTGGGATTAAAGGCGTGCGCCACCACGCCTGGCCATGAGAAATTTTAATAATCCAACCACTAATGTAATTTCACACCACAATATGATCATCACAGTCCTCCATGAAAGGATTCAACAGTGATAACTTTAAATTACTAGTAATTTTTGAAGAAGGTCTCTACATATAATTTTTGGAGACAAAAACTTAAGTTAATTACTCTGAAATTTTATATTTGTTTATCTTGGTTTCTTTTGTCCTCATTCTGATGACATAAATAGAACACCAAGTTTTCAGTGTACCATGTTCAGTCAATCTTTTTCAACCACAGACCTAGTGCAGAATGGACTGACTACAAGTTTATCCTCCTGCTCTGTAAACTGTAACAAAATCCTTACCAAAGCGTCCAGTCATGGCCACAGTATGGCTGAACATTCCCAAGGTAGAATCCCAGGGATTGAGTGACTTCCACAAGGTTGGTAAAGTCGAGACTGATGCTGTTGAACAGGACTGAGGTCATGACAATCTCATCAATGGCCCACACATCTTCTCCTTGGGAAGAATGGTAAGGCTGCCACCATCTGAATTGGATTCCAAATTGTCTTGCATCATCTGGTAGTTCTACAGAGATTATTCTAAAGGGAAAAGAAGTTAAAATTCAGACACCTTGCTGTCTTAAATTATAAATATTTATACTACAAACACCACTTTCAAGGAAGTAGTTGAATAAATTGAACTATTTAAAATTCTAATCTCCAAGATCAGATATACTAAACAATTAGTTCCCCCCAGAAGTATGGTGCTTAACATGACTCTATTATATACATTCTCCTGAGATGTCTGGCTTGCTGTACGTCTCCAACAATGTTCTCTACACATATCAAAAAATGTGACTGTGTTTTCACTCATAGGCACTCAAAGATGCTAATTCAATCAAACATAGCATTCTTGTCAAAGTGGCAAAGGGTGAGCCTGAGTGGCTTGTCACAGTTACAGCTGGGGTGCAAAGGAAGCACGGTGCCCCTGTAGTCCGAGTTTAGCATGGTGGGCATAGGTCAGTAACTGTGTCCCAACCGCATGGCAGCAAACCTGTCTCTAACAAATGGTGAAGAAAATTAAGAATAATACCTAATTTCAAGGAGCAATTATTGTCCACAACAGCAGGAACAGCACTTTAATGGCCTCTGCAACGACACCAGGCTGAAAGCTCCATCAATCACAGTCCCACACTATTCACATCCACGCTCGCTGTGGGATATGAAGTGGGCAGCAAGCGGAACGCTTGTCTCTGTCAGGGCTCAGCTAAGCTCGGGGAGAGGTGCCTGCCACAGATGCATGCTGGAGCATCTGTGGAGGTTTCCCTCAGCCAGTGAAGAGAAAGAAAAACTTAACTCATTTGTAGGCTAAGTGGCTGTATGGGTAACTTAAAGTGCCTGAAATGCCAATGCCCAAGGTTGGCTTCCCTGAGAGATTGCTTTACATATTTTGTGTGCGTGTGTGTGTGTGTGTGTGTGTGTGTGTGTGTGTGTGTGTGTGTG
>NC_034591.1:16702101-16794702 GCF_900095145.1 Mus pahari
GTACAAGCTTGCAATCCCACCAGCAATGGAGAAGTGTTCCTATTTCTCCACAACCTCGCCAGCATCTGCTGTCATCTGAATTTTTAATCTTAGCCATTCTGACTGGTGTGAGATGGAATCTCAGGGTNGTTTTGATTTGCATTTCCCTGATGACTAAGGATGTTGAACATTTTTTCAGGTGGAAAACTATAATTTCTATTTTAATAATTTTAAATGCAGTTAATAATCTCTCTGATGAACAGAAATGTGCTTAAAAATGCTAAAAGTAGAGTATTTTATGTACATGCATGTAACTAACAGTAATTAGGAAGATCAGTGTTTTCATAACAGAGGAGTTACTATTCTTGGTTTGTAGTTAGAGCCTTGGGTCAGGATCCCCTGAGACTGATGACTTTGCAGCCAAAGGGAGGCTGCTTTATGTGCCTTATGTGCCTCCGCATCTTCACCCGAGAAATGAGGATACAAACATCCCCTGGCAAGGGCCAGAACCTTTCCCTCTGTCTTTCACCTTCATGTCAGAATGTAGAGCTGTGGCTAATGCATGGCGAAGACACGAACCCCTGATGTTAAGCATCAGCATTGGAGGCCAAACGAGGTGTGGACACAGAGGCCAAGTGTCCCTTGTCGGGTGAAGCAGAAGTTAAGTGACTGCGGTGGGATTTAGATCTAAACACGCTGCTTCTTGTTCATGGTCTTCTCTTCCACACTTCTGCCAAGGGGGCGGGGTTCTTAATGATATCCTGGCTCTTTCCATGTCAGAGAGGCTGGCTGGAATAGCTAGGGGGCCTTGGGCTAGAATGTCGCTCGCTCGGCGAGAACACAGAGATGTAGGGTAACCTTCCGGCTCAGTCTTTCCTCTGCCAGTAGGTGTTATATCTGCTTTTCTTTTGGGCCTGTGTGTGTTTACACATGTGTGTGGGTTGACACATGTGTACAGATGAATCCACACATGTATGGGGGCCTGAAGTTCCTGTTGAGTGTCCTCCTTGATTGATTGGTTGTCACAGAATTGGGAAGTGAAACAAAGGGATCAAACCCAATAAATAATCAAGGCATAAAAATTGATTGAGATTTGATTTTTTTAAAAAAATTTTAAACTATAAAAACATAAGAAAAAGGCTGAAATAAATTTAAGCTCTAACAGAATTATGATATTTTACACTAATAAAAGTACCAAGTAGTTCAAAAGGTATTCATTCAGATTAGGCATATTACAAGATTTCAGATTTGTTAAGTAAGCAGACAGTTCTTTTATTTTTGAATGAATCACAAACTATCTGAAACTGTCCTTCAGCAATAGTGGTGGTCAGTTAGAAGACCAACATATGGCTCATACTTCATTTCTGAACAACTATGACACCAAGAGATAATATAGGATTCAAAGCAATTACAGGAAGCAATTTATACTGAAGAAAACAGATGACATGGCTAAGGGCATCAAGATATATTTAACTCTATGAAAAATTTCCATGGTTTGTATTATTTATTATGAGGAATATAATTTAGCACCTGGAATATATTAAATCCTACTTCTGCCATGTCAGCTTTTATTAATATTTGTGAGGGAGAGAAGGAGAGAGGGAGAGTCTTACAGTCAGATGTGTAAGTGCAGAAATGAGGGTTTGGGGGCCACTAACATTCTTTAAAAAAAAAAATCCTCCACTATGATCTTAATCTTTTTTTTTTTTTTTTAAAGATTTATTTATTTATTATATGTAAGTACACTGTAGCTGTCTTCAGACACTCCAGAAGAGGGCATCAGATCTTGTTACGGATGGTTGTGAGCCACCATGTGGTTGCTGGGATTTGAACTCGGGTGCTCTTACCCACTGAGCCATCTCACCAGCCCTGATCTTAATCTTTTAAAGCAAACACATTCCTAAAGCTGAAAAGCTGCCTTAATTCTGCTTAGAAGAAGAATGCTACTGTCAAATGGTGGGCACACTTAAACACAGCTTTGCAGTAGCACATTAAGTATGTCACTATGTTTTACATCAATAAAGATGAATTATATTTAATTATATAGATTGATTGCTGAATTTTGCAGCTGTCCATCTTTGTCAGGACATTGGGCATTAGGCAAAGTTCACTTCAGATAATAATATTTTCTTCATGATTTCATCCTGTTGCTTTTTGTTTAACTTATTCATACTAACTATGGAGAGTCCTGGAGCATTTCTGTGGCCTCGTGTATCTCTGAGTGATAAAGAGAATTTAATCTTACATGTTTACATGAACAACAGAAGTGTCTACCAAAGCTGGGGCATGTTTTAGTGGGTAAAATTTAGGTCACAACTGTGAGTGATTGGCTCTGATACACAAAGTTATTATCTTACTTGCAAATGATTAAAGTGGGACTATCCATTACAAGACTGTAAAATGCATAGCATGAGTCCTCTTTTCTCTTACTTTTAAACCTTGTCTACTCCCATGGTGTCGGGGCAAATCTTGAAGGCCAACCCCCTCTACATCCCAGGAGAAAAGGGTACGTCCCAGAAAGCAGCAGCATGAGTTTGCACATGATTGTAAGTGTGGCTCAGCACTCTCCTCTAATGGTGCTTCACTTAACACTTTAAGTGTGAGTTTGCCCTTCCTTCTCTTCCTTTGTCCTTTCTAGAGGACTTTCCTGAGAAGGCTCATGTATATTATAGCAGGCAAGAGGGTCGTTGAAACATTGGTGGGTAACATTCTGTCGTCATTGAAAGATAGTCCCGTCAGGTAAATCTGACTCTGGCAGTTGTGTGTATAGCCATGAAATACACAGGCAGAGAGAAACAGAAGTGGCCAGAGGAAAGGATTTTATTCATATCTTCATGTATGCCATTGTCAGGGACTCAATACATGTGAGAAAAATTTATTTGTATTTACTATTTAATTTTACTGCATGAAAACTCAAAACATGCTGGTTATGAGCCTTAATGAATTATTATAATGTTTACATGTAATTTATTATTACAAAATGTTCTATTGTTAAGAATAGCAGTATAGGATGTATTTCTTTCCTATCAAAGTAGTTTCCTTAGATACATATTTCAAAATACAAGAGCATATATTTTTGAAGTATTGAAGTCAGTAAGACACATAGATTAAATAATGTGACTTACCAATATTTCATTACAGTAGAAGAATATACAGACTTATATAATTTGGCCCTCCATGATACTGTAAAATTGAATTATGGGTCTCCCCAGGAAGGAAATCTCACGGAATCGCTTTTGCTGACATGCTCCGACGTACCTGGGCTCGTGGTAGTTGACATAGGAATAGTGCTCCAGGAGTTTCCATGTTATCCCATTGTCATAGGAATAGTGCAGCAGGACTCCCTCCCCCGGCTGGTCAGGGGCCCTGCACGTGCTCAGCACAGACTTGCTCCCCAGCCTCAGTGTGAACTGCAGAAACCTAGACACGAGTAATTCATGATTAGTGAGCACATTACTATTCTTTTTCATAGACTAAGTTTGACAAAGAATTTCAAACACATTGATGTGAACTTCTCAGAAGCTCTAGATTAACATCACTGTTTTATGAAATATAAGTCATTGTACTGTGAGATGTATACATAAGTGTGGAAGATGTGTATGTATTTTATAGATACAGATGTGTCTATAAAATATAAGTATACTTATAACTACTTGTATACTGTGTACTTGTGCATACATACTTAAAATGCCAATCATTCTTTTACTGCATTATTTATCAGGCACTGGGGGAAGGGATGACATAGAGTAAATCTAATCAGCCCCTGCAAGCTGTCAAATAAATAAACTACATGAATAATTAACCAGGCTTTGGCTTAAGAACACAGTTTTGATGAGTGAATCTCATATTTAAAAAATAATGTCAGTTGTTAGTAGCTCAAAGTCATTGGTGAGTCTTCTAGTTTATTAAAAACCAGGGAAAATTAATTATAAACAAACTAAGCATCCTTCCCACTTTCTTAGACACTAGAAGTTATATCCATCTAGTAAAAGAAAAAGACTACAAACGGAAAGTGGATCCAAACCCAATCACAGGCTTGCTGTGAATGTTCTAGCCCACCAGCACTCACCTGGACTGCGAGCTGTCCAGAAAGGATGTGATTAGCTGCCGCCTCCCATCTTTGTTGAAAACCAGAGCCTTACCACTGGCTAAGACACCACAACCAAAGCTGACTTCAGCACCACGGATAGAGTAAAAGTTATGGTAAGAGGAAAGTCTGGAATTGCCAAAGCTTTCCGAAATAAACATTGGGAATGTCTGAGATGCCATCTCACAGGCTGGGCCAGAAAATCCTGGGTCACACCTGAAAGGAAGATAGAAAGGCACTGGAAATGAGTCTTGAGCTCTAGGTCCTTCAGAGCCTGCTGATCTTGATGGTCCAACCTTTGGATATTCCTGAGCTTACTCCTCTGTGTGTGTGTGTGTGTGTGTGTGTGTGTGTGTGTGTGTGTTGTGAGGTTGGTGGGTAGGGGTTGGGGGAGATGGGTGGTATTAGTGTGGGTGGAGTGGGTGTCCACAAACCAGGGATTGAGTGAGTAGTAAACGAGCCTCATTTTCTTTGGAGAATACTTATCTGAAAATTAGATAAGGGCCAACTGACCATAAATATTCCAGAAGAAAACAATCTCTGCAGAGCCCTACTGTAAAAACCTATGATTAAACCATCGCAGCACTTGCCTTTGACCGATATTAGGGTTTATCACTGACAACTTAAAATCCTTGAAATCACGTGCAATTTTATTCATGATGCTCATAAACTTTATGAAACAACATTAATCTTCTTCCCTCTAGAGGCAGAACTTCTCTGTGCACCCCTGGCTCTCCTGGAATTTGCTCTGTAGACCAGGATGGTCTTGAACTCACAGAGATCAGCTTGCCTCTGCCTCATGTAATGCTTCTAATAAAAGATCTAGAGTAAGTTTCTTCTGAGAACAAAGGTAAGTGTGAGATTATGAAAGGAATTATTTTACACATTTTGAGGCCATGTAAACAAGGATTTCAAGGGAAAGTACACACCTCTGACCTAGATATAAGTCCTTAGTAGAACTGTGTTGCTTGCTTCTCAATGGTTCAAGAAAAAGAATCTTGTCTCCCCAGCGGCTGACTGCTCAGTGAGAATATATTATATCGTCTGTTGAACCCCTCCGTCTTTTAGCAATGCATCAACATCATCATTGCTGAATTAATGTTTGAATATCAGAAACACATAGTTTAGTTAGCTTTAGTTTCTATAGTACAGTTTTGAATTATAAAAGTGAAGTCAGTGTTTTTGGTGCAGGATCATTTTTTACTGAAGCCTTTAAACTTCCTGAAGTCTGAAAATAGCCCTTCCACACAGCAGTCTACCAATGGGGGGGGGGTGTTATGGCCCTGTTCAGAGCATGCTCTCTGCCAGTGTTTCTGAAACCAAGGCTCCTGTGGTCTTTTCCAGGGTCTATGGAATGTGATATCAAGTGGAAATAAAATGCAAAATTTGGTGTACATTATATTTTCCAGCATGGCAAGTATAACATTTTTGTCAGGTTAACAAGGAAGCTGGGCCCTACAATGCCAAGAACTAATATATCGGGAAGTGCAAGGGCTGTCTTGGCAATGTAAACAGCTTCCCAGGAAAATGAAGGAGAGAAAATGAGTATCTACTGACCACGTTAGTGAGACACCCAGCTCCTTTACAGGCTATTTTATAGACACAGTCATCCTCTGAGTCACCAAGAAGTTTTCAAGCAGGCAAGAAAACATCAGCTAAATTGGACACACTGGGAGCCCAAGTGTGATTTACATGGCAAGCAACTGGAATGTGTTTCCCAGTAAGAGTAGCATAGTGCATCTCAGGGTAAGTGCACTATGCTTATATATTGAATATATAATTGTCCTCTTAGAACCAGAGTGGGAGCAAGAGGTGTTCATTTAGATACAGATCATATTGGAGTCTCTTCCCATTAAAGGGTTCTGAAATCTACTTTTAATAAAGATTCTGTAATGCGGACAGAACCCCAGTAAGGGCACCACTTGCATTTAAAGACAAAACAACATATTATTTACAGCGCTTGCTTTTCAGCAATTGCACTGGTGACTTTAAGAACAACAGGAAACTATCTGGCTCCTAATATGCCCACTGCTGGTTCATTTACAATTCTTCAAATGTAGCCACATATTCAGTCTGCTGTCAGGAAAAGCGTTCCATTGTTCAGATACATGAGTAACACTACAGAAATGTCTCCACATTCTCTTCTCATTAAGATCTGTTACAGGGTTAGGGTCACGAGCTATGCGAACTGTCAGTTTATAAATTCAGCCCCAAGATGCACACTGGCCAGAAAGTGTTATGGGGCAGGAAGGAGTGGGGTCCTGGCGGAGAATAATAATAATAATGATGAAGGAGGAGTGATACCAGGCTTAAGATATGCTGACAAAGAGTATGTAGTATCGCACAGACATTTCTTTTCTGTATAATTGTGTGCTAACTCAATAAACTGCATATTTCCAGAAAAATTGGGCAGAAGGTAAATATTTGGTCTTTCCACAAAAGAGCAAAGGCAATCAATGTTCTATAAAATATTGTCAGAGTATGGAGAAAATAAAACTTCCATCCATCACACTATTCAGTAAAACTGCAGAAAGAGATGGCAATGTTTATTCCTGAAAATGTTTGATTTTAAAATAGTTTCTAAAAGCATAGACTTACAATTCAAATTTCCCTTGTGTTAATTTTATTTAAAATGCATTACAAAGTAGATGGCCTTGTTATAAGTAATAGAGAAACAGCAATTTGAGAAAACCGTAGCCAGCACTTCAAAGAGTTAATGAGCTACTTGGGGCAGGCGTTTAATGGAAATCGAGTTCAGAGAGCTGTCTCACTTGGTAGGGTGCCTGCTGTACAAGCATGAGCGACTGAGCTTAGTCCTGAGCACCTACAGAAAAGCAGGGCAGCACGGTGCTCATTTTTAACTCCTAGTCTTTGGGAGGTAGCCTCAGGAGGATTCCTAAGGCTTACTGGTGAGCATGTGCAGCCTAGAGGCAAGTTTCAAACTGCAGGGGTGGGGTGGGGGAGCCAGAGCCAGAGCCAGAAAGACAGACAGAGACAGGGGGAGAGCTGGTTTTAAAAACCAAGGGCAGTGGCATGTACACACCACACATACACATACACACACACACACACACACACACACACACACACACGTGCTTACACAGTTGAAAACATACACATTTCAGGATGATCACCCCCCCAACAAAAACCTGCACATTCAAAACCTGCACATTCATATGAGAGAGGGAGGTGGAGAGGAAGAGGTCTGGTCTCCAAAAACCAAAGTAAATGGATCCTAAGGAATGACACCCCAATGTGTTATATGACTTCTATACCCATGCATGCACATGGATACACATAGCTATACACATATGTAGACATGTATACACACATTCACACACAGACACAGACACACACACACACACACACACACACACACACACACACACACACGGAGATGGCTACACAGTTGAAAACCACACATACTTCAGCTTGTTCACATGAACCCTGCCCCTCCCCCTCCAAAAAAATCCTGGTCGTTCCTATTCAGTTCTTAAGTAAAAACAGAAACTTTTCAATTCTTTACATGTTTCAAAAAATATTTAATTGTACAGAGTGATCTCTTTGTTAATTAAATTTGATAAAATACAGTTTTAAAAATTAATCTGACATTCTATACCCAGTGTTTGCAATTGTTTGTCTTACAACTTCTATAAAAGCAAGTTCAAAGTTCTTTTGTAAACTATCTACTCATTAATTAGTTATCCAATTAATTACTTTTTTTTGGAGGTGTTGAAAACTTATCTGTATGGAAAAGATGGCCTCTAGTTTCAGGAATTCACAAGAGATTTAGAATTAAACATTAATATAGGAATGACATAATAAATGTGAAGGTCCATTCTTGGTATTAATATAACACAATTCACTTGAATATTACCCTATTAGTGTATTATTTCAGACTTCAGAGTCAGCATCACTGTTCTATAAAATGTACAGAAAAACTAACTATACAGCTATGAGGGATTTGAATTATTACAAATTTACATGAAGGATATTACGGTTTTTATAATTAGCCTAACACAAATTTATTAATTAATTTTACTTCCCAATTGTAGTTAAGTTACACTTAAATCCTATCTTGAGGATTAGGGAGCTGTATTGGTGGGAGAAGGCTTGTTGTACAAGCATGAGAGCCTGACCCAAAGTGCTGGGGTAGACACAGACAGCTGGGTATGGCTGCATACATGACTATAGCCCAGGAGATGTGGAAGGCAGAGACAGGAGGGTCCCTGGGGCTTGCTGGCTGCTAGTGTAGTCTTAGGTTCAGTGAGAGACCCTGTCTCAAAGGAATAAGGCACAGAGTAATAGAGTTAGGACATGCTATGTCCTCTGATGGCCTTTGCATATATTCCCTTGATCGACACATTATGCATACACATTACATAATACACCTTCCACAAGTCATACTTAAACATATACACATGTCACGCACACATACACATACAATGATTCCATTTAGAGTACCCTGATTTGGTTTTAAAAATAATGTAAATTCTAGAAAAGAATAGTAAACACATGCACATGGCTTGTGGCCTTGACATTCAACGTATATATAAAAATGGACAACTATATATATTATTTTCAAATGCTTACTTGCAACCATGCCGAGTACATTGTCCTCTGCCAGAACAGAATTTGAGACACGATGGACCTATATAAACTATAGGGAGAAAGAAGTCATGTAAAAGATGGCAACGTAATCGGAAAGCATAAGAACATTACCAACATAATTTTAAAAAGCAATGTCCACAAAGCACGGGGCACTTGGATCTCTTTTAATTTCCATAAATAATTCTTTCAAGATTTTAATATTTGTGCCCACAGGAACAGGGCCCTGTGATTTATATTCCTTACTGCAATTGTCTTCTGCCCCAGTGATTACAGACCAGTACTGCCTGTGTTCTGCATGGTCTATAATGCACATACTCTTTGGGGAGAAATAAAGGATCTACTTGATGCATCGCAAAGTGGAGAGGCCACAACTATAATTTCTAGTCTTACCAGGGAAGAAAGCTACAAAATTATAGATGAGCATTACATATGTTTCTAAATATTAATTCCTCCTCCCTGGAAATATGGAGCAACATTAAGAATGCCGTTGAGCATAAAGCCTTCTCCATGGTGCGCAGCTTCCCACTAGCGGCTGACTTTACCGACAACATGATGGTGGAGACATAAATTCTAGTCGTCGGCATTCTGGAAAGGACTGAAGTACTCAGACTCTAATACGTGTAAAGATACAAGTATTTTATAATGAGTATAGTAATAATCATTAGGATAACGGGGAACAAAAGTAATGAAGAGCAGACATGCAGTGGATGTCAGGACTCTATAACACTCAGTTTCTGGCATAAAAAACTGCCCAACTATTACCACTCTCTTTTAAGTCCTGTAACCACATCAAAATAAAGAATTTACTTTAAAATAAGCTTTGCTGTACTCTGAACCCTCGGGGGCACATAACCCCTGTACTCAATTAGTTGGGGCAGAAAAATCTATAGAGTTGCAGGGCAAAACTACTTGGTGAAGCAAACTGTCTATTCAGAAACAATTAGGTAGCACAAGGCCAGGTTAAAAGTGCTGGCATTAGGCATCCAAAACTCCTGCATTTACATTCTGGCTTTTGGAAAACTCTGGGTAAGTGATTTACCCTGACTAAACCTTGCTGTTTCCAGTCTGTAAAGTGGGATGGTGATTTTTCTTAGAGAAAAGAGTAAGTCTATCATGTTCATGATGCCCTGTATCACATGCCTGTAACTGGCAGAACTACCACCACCCTCCAACCCTGTCATCTAACAGGCTCCACTGAGGAACACATCAGACACACTTGGTTGTAAGCTGTAGGAGGCCCTGACCTGGGTCCTGTGAGAGTATTCTGCACTCTACAGGGTTATTCTGGTGGTTCATGGGGTCTCAACACCATAGCATTGTTTTAAAGAACCTTCATAGAAACAAGATCATTAGTAACATAAGCTTTCCCCAGTCAATAAAATGATAACTAAGCATTTATCATCCTCTCTTACCGACTTCATCATCATCTCCATAATATAGCTGAAGAAGTAAAGATACAGTAGACATAGCCTGTGCTGGGATTTTTTTATTTTGTTAATAGTTTCAGGATTGTCACTTAACAAAATTATGATGTTGTGCTAATGTTTTTTCCCATGTATTTTCCTCATCACATGCCTGTTCCTGGACAGTCTCACAGAGGATTGTAACAGCTGAAGAGATTGTGCCCCAAGTGGTACGTGCACTCTCTGGGTCTTCAGCTCTTCCCTCGAGACTCAAAACATGACCTGTGGCTAACAGTGTGTCATAAAGACTCCTTGATCCCAAACGGTGCTCTAAGTGTCTCCTTTAAGAAACTGGGAAGACCTTTTCATAGGCATGCATATATATACATATACATATATATACACACACACACACGCATACACGCATACGCATGTGTATGTGTTATTATTCTTTTAATTCCCTCATACTTGTACTTCATTTTATTGCTAATTCTTAAACTTCTCTTGTGATTATTAAAATTAAAAAGATTCACTATGAACTCTTAAAAAGAAGGACACTGGCAAAATCCATTCATATCCTACTGTGTGATGGGCACACGCCCTGGAGCCCATTAGCAGCTGTGGTAATTAAAATGCTATGCAAATATTCTACCAGTGGAGAAATTTTATTTTAACAAATTAAACCTTAGTTAGTTTAGTTTATATACTAGGTTTAGTATCATGGGCCTTTTTTATTTTTTTAATATTCAACATAGACTTCATATTGGCATATGGGTAAATTATCTTGCCTGAAGAGGTCTTCAAAATTTAAGAACTTTATGCAATTAGGTTCTCAGGATTTAAATTATTCAAAGACAGAAAGAGAAGATTAATATGTGGAAAATCAGCATTAAAGTATGGTTTTATTAAATAGGACAAACCTAGACAGAGGGTAGGTTAAAGTTGCTTAAGTACTGACATTTTGTCCTTCCGTCTACTCTTATTGTCTCCTCTATAGAACCCTCCCACTTCTTGCATAAACTTTCAGTCAAATTTATACATGTCCTGTAAATCTATCCAGAAATTAATATAGAACAAACAAATACAATTGTTTAATAACAATGTAAAAGCCATGTAACTTAACATCGCAGGATATCTTCTCTGATTGTACACTATAGTGGACACTGTCCGATAGAGAGGCTGTTTTTTAAATTATGCAGAAATGATCAACAATGCAGCCAACAGTTTCTATGGATAGCCACATATTTCTTCCACACCATTTCCTGTAAACAGGGAAGAGGTCTCACTAGCATCTTAGAGATGATGTTTCCCCGCTCTGTGTAACGTCTGCAACTGGAACATAAGCATCCCAGATGTTATGGAAGTTACTCAGAAGAATGAGTCTCATTTTAATACATGCAGTATGGTACTTATGGTAATTCTGCATAAAAATTCAAGAAAATGTCAGGCTATCCCTTGTCATCAACTGCAAATTTGAATTTTAGGGATTTAAGCATTTTAAAATTATGTATGTTGAGACATCTCAGCATCTAATATTGCTGACTACAGAGCCTATGTTTTTTCTGATTGTGCATCCCTGGGCTTCTGACGGAATGCAAAGGAGAAAAGGAAGAAAGGGTGTTTAATGAATCTCAAGACCATGACTTAGAAATGTGATTAAGTCTGCGGACTGACAAAACACCGGAAAAGCCTACATCAATGGCCCGTGATTGTGACGGGTGCAGACACTAACCATTATCAATTGCCCACATATTTCCGAGGATTGGTCCTGTTTGTCTCCAGCGAATCCTGGTGTCTCGGGTGAGTGCTGCACTAGGGAGGGGAATCGTGATTCGGTTCCACCTGCAAGAAATTTAGCATGAAATCAGCTTCACAATTACGTTCCTGACTTCTGAATTAGTTTTACATGTGTGTGAGGTTCCTGTTTCTGTGTGTTTGCAATTAACACTGAAATTAATGAAGTATTTACATTTACCTGTGGGGTCTGTAGCTTAAATTTTGTTGGCCTTGTAAATATTTTACTATGTAGCTAGTGCTTATTTTGTAAGCTGGAAATAATTTTACAGAGTTATCTTGAATTTTATACTAGTCCACAAGAGTGTATGTAGTGTACCTTAATTTATGTGGAAATTTAGACAGACCACCATTACACACAGTAGACAGCAGAGTAAGGTCTGAACCAGGTCTAATTTCAAAAGTTATCTTTCTTCTACTCTTGATTTAAGTATGTATTTTGTCAATACATTTTCTTATTTAAACAAACAACAACCATGGGATATATAATCCAAAACACAAGCATTATACATAAAGAATTACTGACCTCATACAGTGTGGCCATACATAGGATTTAGTTAAAAATATGGGTATATTTATTTTCACAATATCACTCTTAAGGAAAAGTCAGGTTACTTAACTATTATTTAAAATTCTAGTCTCAGAATCACTCACTGTTTTTCAACCCACAACATGGCTCCGTCCTTCCCCTGAGCCTTGGAGCAAGCTTACTCACCCACTGTAGTTTTCTGAGGAGTAGATGGTGCTGTGGGGAAGGTGGGGGCCCGCACAGATCTCCGGCAAACACTCAGTGTGGAGTAGGGACCAGGACCGTCCATGGTTAGTAGAAAACTCCAAGCTGACGCTAATAACAACAGAACAAGACCAACAGAGAGGGGCCAAGGTAACAAATGATTCTTTTTATTTCTAGCTAAATATCTTGAATGAGTCAATGAATGTAGGATTCCTCTAAGACCTTTACTAAATGTGTCATCTCTCACTGAGGTCTGACCAGCCTTCAAAGGGCAAGCCATTGGATTACTGCCATAAAAGCTATGTATGTCTGAAGGACAATACACAGTAAACTGGATTTGTGCTCTTGAATTTGATAGCTAGCAAGGCAATTACCATGTCTCACACTGTCACTTCATCCTGTGAATGTGAGGCCAGCAATGTTCTTACAGAGGATGGGAGCAACACTTATGCAAGAGGAGCTAATTGACTTCCATACCTATTATAAGGGGTCACCAGCCAACAGAGGCCAATCTTGTCTTCAGTTATCTTCGCCTAGCAATCTGTTAGAACGGATGCTGCCACAGCATGCGCGAACACCTCTGATAACTCGTGTCAAGCTCCCAGAATGAAGCTATGCTAACCAAAGAAATCTACCCAGTCACATCCCTCCTACTTACTAATCAAAGAATTTTTTTAGGGAGGGAATCGGAATCTGTATTTTGTTAGTGGATATTTTGTTAAAATCCCATCCAAAAACCCACTGACTAATTTTCTTCAATGGTCCAGTGCATGTGTTTATTTCCTACCGGGTTAGGACACTCGGCGTGCGTGACACTCAGCGTGCGTCTCACCTGTTACCAGGCTGGTGTGTGCCACATCCCAGATTAATAGAAAACTGGATCATGTGAGACATTGTTGATGGGAGAACAGGCAGCACATGGAAGAAGTCCACAGCCCAGACATTCCGGTTATGCCCTTGGTGGTTCTTTTGCCTGAGACAAAATTTGGTGGCAGGTGTCTGAAGTTCAGGATTGATGACCACAGAAACCAAAGATGGAACCTTCCAAGAAAGGACACTCAGATTATTTACAATCCTTTCCATCTAGTCAATATGAATCTTAGACTCTACCTAACAAATCACTAAATACAGAACTGCCACTTACTGCGCACCAGGCTATAACTTTGTGCTATATTTACTAGTTTATGTGGAAGGTTTTGTCTTCAAGGACAACTCACTTCAATGACTCAGAATTTCTGTGTGGACAGTGAGGCTCCTTGTGTGTGACTGATCATGTTTGTGTTTCCAGGTCAGGACTAAGCACAGGACTAAGGCAGTTGAATAATTATTTGACTTTATCATTAATGCTTTCAAAAGTGGTTGTATAATATTAGTGTTTTTCCCAACTAGGAAATTTGAAAATGAGACTCAGAACAGAAGTAGCCATGGACAAGTAAATCAATACATAATCTTTCAAGTCTATGATTTGGTATGAAGCAGTCACAGGACCAGGAGAATCCTACCAAGCAATTGCAAAACAGTAGTCCACAATAACATTCCAGGGGCCATCAACTTGATTATGCAATCAATTATATGTTGAACTTGCTGGATATTTTTCTCTCACTGCTCCCTTTGTTGACCATTTTACAATTCTTTATTTTGTGTGCATGTGTGTATGAACTGGTGTGTGCCTGTGTACATGAGGCCAGCAGCTAAAGGCATGTGTCTTCCTCAACAATTGCTTTCTATTTTTTTTCCACTTGGGGACAGCATCTCTCACTGAACCTGGAGCTTATCAATTCAGCTAAACTGGCTGGTCAGGCTCCAGGGGTCCTCCTGCTCCCACCTCCCAGTGTTGAGACTGCAGATGTTCATCACAACTTCTTACTTGTGTTCTGGAGTCCAAAGTTAGTTACTACAACTTATAGAGCAAGCTTGTTAGTGACAAAGATCTCTCTCCAGCTCCTAAGTTCTGTAAAGTGATTCAAGTGCTCTAGTGTAAGACCAGCACATATTGATAGAATAAAAAAAATTTTACACCCATGACAAGTATCTTGCATGGTTTTCTAGATGTTTGTAAATAGCCAGAAATAGCACCTGTCCACCCAGAAAGCAAAGGGAAATGACCAATCCTATAGCTCTAATTAGCATAGAAAAATGTAAGGGTAACAATGATCTGAACTCTTACAATGCCTTCTGACTAGCAAATCTCCAGGGTGGGGCTCCACTTATTGTGGCTAAAAGCAAGGCTATGAAACTGCATAATTCGAGTCCTGTTTACAGCTTTCTCAGGGACAAGAATAACTGTCAGTCAGAGGGCTGGGTTTTGCTTTATTGTTGCTGTAATACTTTCTTTTCGACAAAGCCAGGGTTCACATTTATATCAGAAATAAAAATAAAGATGAATGTTAAAATACCCAAGTCCCTTAAAAAAAAATCTAGCAATTCCCTGGAGCAGCAAGAAAAGAGGTGTGTCCTCTGTGCCTGGCATGGTCTTCGTAGATCTGGCCTTGGAGTTCATCAGGCTCAAGGATGGGCATTTGTACCTTATAGGAAGAATAAGTGAGAGTGTCCAGTGCAATGTGTTCTTTTCTTCCTTCAATCTTTGCATATAAGATGATATCATTTTCATGAGTCTCTCCAGGGTCACATATTCCTCCTGTACCAAACAAATGATTCATGGTGTTGTTACAACCAACTTATATCCAAAACATCAAACATAGCCTTGGAAGTCAGAGAGACAAATGGCAGTACTACATGTCACTTAGTGATACCTTCATACAAAGACAATGGGACTCGAGAAATTAATTAATGAAGAGCCATGTTCCAGATCAAAGACTTGGCATGTAAGGACAACATTCCTCTTTGTTTGATGGAATTACTCAAATCACAGTGTGTTGAGCAGTGGCTACGTGGCCATGACTCAACCCGGTTAAAAAGAAGTGTGCTCTGTGTGTGTGTGTGTGTCGCACATGTACATATGCGCCTTTTCATTGTGTGGGTATTCATGTAAATGTTCTACTTGTATGTGCAGGCCAGAAGACAACCTTATGTGTTAACCTTTGCTAAGACAGGTTCTTTCATTGTCTTGGAACTCATCAAGCAGACAAAGCTGGCTGATTTGCAAGTCTCAGGAATCTGTTAGTCTCTCCTTCCACAGTGCTGGGATTACAACTTGAGCCACCATGCCTGGGACTAATCATTTCCCCAGGCCCTGTGAGACCCTGTTTATTATGGCCTTTAAGTAGCTGTAGCTTTTTCCACTCATGCTTGGGTCTTCTATTTCATTCCACCTGCCTACAAGTCTGTTTTGTGCCAGTACCATACTGTTTATTATGGCTGTACAATATATCTTGAAATCTGGCATGGTAATCCCTACAACATTGCTCTTGCTTGGGATTCTATTGGTTATATTGACTATGTGTGTGGATTGTTTTTGTTTGTTTGTTTTTGAGGTTACAACAATTTTAGGATTTTCCCACTATTTTTGTAAAAAAATGCTCTGGGCTTTTTGATTGGGACATCATTGAATCTGTAAGTGACTTTTGGTAGAATGGTTGTTTTTGTAGTATTAATTTTACCAATCCATAGGTATGGAGGTCTCTCCATTTTCTAGTGTCTTCCTCAACCACTTCACAGATTGAAGTTTTCATTGTAGACGTCTTTCCCCTCCTTAGCAAAGTTTATTCTAAAATTCTCATAGTCTTTGCGGCTACTGCTAAGTGTGAGTGTATCCACAATCTTTTCCTCTATGTATTTGTTGGTGGTCTATAGAAAGGTGACTGGTTTGTACGTTGACTTTGTGCCTTGTCTCTTTGCTGAAACAGTTGACTCTATAGTTTTCAGATAGAAATATATATATATATATATATATATATATATATATATATATATATATCATATAGCATATATATATCATATCATCTGTAAACTGAAATATTCTGACTTCTCGTTTTTCCATTTGTATTCTTTTAGTTTCCTTCTCTTGCCCTCCAGTTCCAGTTAGTGCCCTGAGCACAACATTGAGATGGAGTGGTGACACTGGACAGCCCTGCCCTACGCCTGATTTTAATGGTGTCACTTCCAGATTTTCCTCCATTTAAGATGATGTTGGATGTGGGCTTGTCATACATAGCCTTTATTATGTTGAGGCACGTTTTCTCTAGTCCCATATTTTAGGACTTGTATCATTAAGTCTTGTTGGGTTTTGTCAAGGGCCTTTTCTGTATCCATTGAGATGATCAAGTAATTTTTATCTTTAAGCCTATTTATATCAAAATGCCTGGTGACTCCCTGCATCAAAGACTTCTGAAATGGTACTATGCAGATGCTTCAAGTAACACTGAAAATAGTTTAGAAGACATGCTTGTATTTTAAGTATGCACTTTTTACTTTTTACATTAATATTTGGTGCTTACTTGATTAGTGGCAGGTATATAGTAAAGTTTGCTCTCTATTACTACTTTTTGGTCACATAATGCGATATACCATTAGAACTGAAAGGGAAGTGAGAGACCCTGGTCATAGAATAGCCTCAGTAGGTGTTCTGTCTTGTCACCACTGATCTAGTCTTTCCCTGTTACATGTTATCAATACCTATGGCTAAGTAGAAGACCCCCCACCAGACTGCCATACATAACAACATTAGCCACACAAGGGTACAGGCATGCAGAAGCATTTCTCAAGTGCATAACACCAAACTTTTCTGTTATCCTTATATTTCTAAGAAATCCCTTGGTTCTATAATCTATACCACTGATGTTAACTTTATTTACATGTAACTGCTATTGCGATATTCTGTGGTGCTGGTAAGGCACTCTTCAAACTTTAGAATAAGATCACACTTTGGGAATTTATTGAAATCAATGAATAATGGTTGATACACCACTAAAAATTAAATAAGCCAAGAAGGTGTCCATTGTTTACAGATAATCTGGTTTGATTCAGTTAGGATAATGGAGGTCTGCAGTTTGGATGAAACTAACAAGTGAATCTAAGAAAGCTAGATGGAGCCTAATTAGTATAACAAATTTCATAACTGAAGAACTGTTAGCCAAAAGGAAAGCTATAGAGAAAAATGTTAACAGTAGACAGGAATAGAAGGGTTACTGAAGAGCAGTGCATGTCTTGGAGGAGGGCATCCCACTGCCCACAGGTCTAGAACCGCTCCCAAGATATGACAACATGAAATGTCTGATCTAGTGTTGAAATGCCAACTGTTCCTTTAGGCTCAGCCACTGCATTTCCATAGCCTTAATGGGAATTGTGACCGGCCTATAGATCTTTGCAGTGTCTCCAAGATAGCACTTTTGGGGCCCTTAAATAAATTGGTTGAATCCACAAATACCAACAGTTGACTATGGTTACCTCATTAAGGCAATATGCAAAGCCCATTCTGGTAAACAAGCACTCTTATTTATGAAACACTGTTCTTTCATGTTCCTAAGAGCAATTATTTTCAAAAGCCTGACAAATGCCTTACGAGACACCCACATTTGGCTTTAGAAGTGATCTGTTAGATTCATACTGTGCAAATTCTCTCAAGCTGCCTAAGTCATCTTATAAGCTATGTGGCATGTTTGAGCAGCACTGGACATTGGTTTGCTAACTGAGAAGCCAGCATCTGTGAGACAAACAGCAGAGGCCTGGGAGCTTCTTGCTGCTCGAGTACCTAGCTAATCCAGAGAAGAAGAGGGTCTGCACATGTCCTTGTCCTTCTGCTTTGTCCCCAGAGCAGCTTTGCACATATGGGATTCCAGGGAACTATATAATGGTGTTGTAGGAAACCTGTGTCCACAGTGGTTGAACAGTTTAAGGGAGTGCATAATATATTGTAGCTTTAGACACTGAAGTTCTACTTCAGCTACTAGTGAAGAAAGAAATCTGTCTAGTAACTAATTTTCTTCCCAAGGAAATATTGCTTTTCAGCAGCACTGTAATGAAGTATTGAGGTTGCAAATGGTGCCAGATATTTCCTGAACGGGTTTTGTCTTTAGTAGAGTATGAATAAGAATAATCATACCTACTTATAATTCAGTATATACCATGTTATGTGACAGAAGATATTAAAGTATTATATGTTTCCATTTCATAACATTAGTTTTCAATGAGTATTAAATGCATTTATCACTCTGCCGGTGGGACTGAGCCTGGGAGAGGCTATATATAAGGCTCAGAACCAAGTCTGTGTCTAATGGCTTTCTGTTTGACTTCAACTCTACATTGATGACCTCAACCCTGTAATGACATCACCCAGGGAAAATGTGGGGTGGTTGTATTTCTAAGATTTGAAAATTGGCATGCTGCACATGAAGTGCATTTTAAAATTAGCATATAATTACTATTTACTGATTATGTGATTGGAGCTGAACTAGGGAAGGTAGACACAGTGATAATGTAGACTTTCCAACAGATTCTTATCACTCAGGGCCAACAACATGTAGAGAAAATTCTGATTTTTGACACTGGTATCATTTCTTATAGCATTTTATTATATCAGTGTAATAAAGCAGTTACTAAGGTTACTGTACATGGCAGTGCCTGGAGGAAGGAGGACACATATGAAAACAACATTTTCATCCTTCCCATCAGACATTAAATAATATTTAGAAATTATCAAGAAGGAACTAAAACATGAAAAGTCCCACTGGGTAATGTTAGTATAGCATATTTAAGGACACAGGCCTGAACGGCCCATTCTCTGAACCTTCATTAACTGGTTCCCGGGATCTTCTTGGCTCTCTTAGAACAGTAAGTGAACAGCAGCTGCTCAGAGAAGAAACACATGGGGGATGCTCACACAGGACAGAATGGGAAAGAAAGTCCAAGAGGAGCCAAGACATGAAGATGATGACAGAGTTTATCTGAAATGTCCCTCTGAGGGCAATCTGTCAGTCCTGTGAAATTCAGTGACAGCAACTCCTACAGGAAGACATGGAATCTTGTTTAGCTTACAAAGCTTTGATGCGTGGTGGAAAGGAGGACTCAGGCGGCAGCTTGTACAGCAATTAAAGTACAGAAGGATTTCAATGAAAGCTGGCTGGCTGGCTGGTTTTAAGAGTACTTAGCTACTGTTTTAAATAGCTTCATAGACACTTATTTGTGTGAAGAAAGTGGTTTTGCCAAATTTTACTATTTTCCTAGCACTAGGCTAGGCAGGGAAATATACCTTAATCTCAGTTGGTCATTTAGTGAGAAAACAAAAACCAAACCAAACAACAAGAAAACAAAAACAAACCCACCAAGACATATACAGTAGTGTCCACTACCCCCAGGGTTAAGACATACAGTAATGTCCACTAACCCCAGGGTTTTCTTTATATTGTGTGTTACTTGAAGTCAAGCATGACATAGAATTACTAATATTCATCTGACATTTCACTTTTAGAAGAGTTGAATACTAAACTGTTTGCTTGTGTGTGTGTGCACGCGCGTGCGTTTGTGCATGAGTGTGTGTGTGCACATGTGTACATGCATGCATGCATGATGTGCATGAATGTGTGTGTGTGTGTGTGTGTTTGTGTGTGTGTATATGCACATACACACTCATGTTTCCATGCCATGAGCCCAGAAGTCAATGCTGGACATCTCTGACTATTGCTCTTGACAGTAGCTTTTGAGATAGTGCCCCTGACTACACTGGAGTTTGCCATTTAGCTAGACTGGCTGGTCAGAAAGCCCCAGGGATCCTTCATCTCTGTGTCCAGTCTGGGTTACAGGAGCTCCCTGCCGCACTTGGCTTTTTCACACGCATGCTGGGGATCCAAACTCAAACTTTATGCTTTCAAGCTCTTTATCCACTACACCATCTCCCCAACCCATGTTTCATTTATCATGGATTCTTCTCCTTAGGTCTTTACTATGCCTGACTTATAGTTTACTTATCAAACTTCACCATAGGTATATGCATATGGATTGAAGAAAACACAGCATGTAGAAAAGTCGCATTAGGACTCACGGTTTCCAGCATCCACAGAGATTAAAGCAAAAGGAGAGATTCCTCATAAGAAAGAACGATAATTAGCATTAATTGCATTGTGCTCATATATCATAGTAGAAATGCGGAGTAAGAGACGGTGTGAACCAAAGGAGCTGAGAACAAACTAGCTGCTCAGTAGACATCTTCGGAGCAGCAGTGAACTGACAGTAAAACGAATGGTCTTCCTTAGGATATTTTTGTCTTGGTCACAGAAGTTCGGCTCTAAACCACTGTACTAGATACTGCTCCTCAAAAATGTTTGTTGAATGTGAACAGATAAGGAAGGGAAATGAGGTTTTAACTGAATTCTGAAAGCTGAAGTTAACACAAATGCTAGTCATGAGAACTGATCTGAACCAAGGATTGAACACGTTGTACACCAGCCTGAGAGGAAATGTGATCTAGTGCCTCTCCTTCCTGAGCACCACACTGAGTGAGTGGGCGGTTACTTATGAACGCCTCCCAAGTCCCTCCCACACTGCTTACATTCTCTTCAAAGCTCCCACATTTTAGGCTCTTTTCTCTGGGTGCAGCTTTCTCCGCTCCAGGCCTGACTCACCTAACCCATCTCCACGCTCTCCATTCTGTCCTGATTTATCTCATCCTAAAACTCAGCTTCCCTCATTGCTGCTTCCTCAAGATCTTGACTCCACTTTTCTGTATCTCTGGTGACATTCTGGAAGCAGTGCTCCTGATTCTGAGGCATGCACCTCTCTAGTTAATTCAATATGCACGTTGGTGTGCCTGCCCTCCCCCGCCTTCTCAAGGCCACCCCTGGTTTCTCAGCCTTCATCCTGGCTGACTTTACCCTCCATGGTATTTCCTACGCAGCAGACCCCCTGTTATCCCATGGAAGCCCCTTCCTCCTCCATCTGCCTCCTTTCTCCTTCTCTTTATGCTCTTCTGCACTCTTTATTCCTTTTTCTTTCTATCTCTGTAGGGGAAAGATTTTTCCCCAAGTTTAATTTGCTGGCTATCAGCAGCTCCGAGGAAATTATTTCAACTTTCAAAATCCAGCCAAAAGCCTCTTCTCCTTATTCCCCAGTTCATCTTTATCACTCTCAACTGTGAGCAGAACCTCTATCTTTATGTGGTATTCTAGAAATCCCGGCCTTAACATGTCTAAGGCCAAATCTTTTGCATACCTGCCTCTTTTAAAAACGTGCCATTGTAGGGAACGTACCGGTCCCCCAGGCACTGAGAAGAGAAACACATATTGTTTTCATAACCACCGTCAGCTGTGCCCCACCTTCAGCAGGTTCCTGTCCTGTCTGGTCCTCTCTTTCCTAGCTTCACTTAGCACTGGCTCATTTTCCTGTCACCCTGACTAGCCCATTAGACACTTAACAGAATTGCTAGACAAAATACATTGCATGGAAAGAGAAGCACTTATCAAAATTTGCTAAAATCATTGTTTAAAATACTATTCATTATAAACTTCATAACACTAATACAAATTTAACTAAGCTATATATCATTCTGTTTTAATTTGTTGGGTGAAGTCTGACTCCACTGTCCTAACTAGTGTCTTGTCTTCTGGTTTCTGATTATTTCAATTTCTTTTTCACACTCTTAATAGAATTATCTCACTAAAAGCCAGGTAACATAACCCTACCAAGAATCCTGACATTACAGGAGGAAGAACTAACCTCTTTAGCCATCTTACATGCTTCCTCGAATCCTTTGGAAAAATGAGCCAACTGCAAATACATCACAACTTGATTTTTTTTAAAGCCCTTTATGCAGAATGGTTACTCTGAAATTCTGGCCTTCAAGAAATGGTCCAGTCCCACAGTGCTCATGAAGCCTCACCCTTATCCTTCCCTGCTGCCACTCCCAGTCCTCATGCTGTGTCATGAACGTTTGCTGCATCCTCTGCACACACAGTCAAATGTCACTCATGGTCATGGGCTTCATCTGAGTCACTTCCAAAGCAGTAATGGTACAGACAGATGTGTGATAGCGGCATAGATGTGCGATAGCAGCACAGACAGATGTGTGGTAGTGGCAAAGACAGATGTGCAGTAGTGGCACAGACAGACAGATGAGTCAGGGAGGCTCATTTAAGAGCTTTTTATGTGTTAACTCACTCATCCAGCAACTGTATGGCTGGAGTAGCATTGCTTTGCACTGTCTCTGTGTCCTGCCCCAGGCTCTATATTCAATAAGTATGGCTTACTTTTTACTGAATGGAGTTCCTTTTATCTAGGAGAGTGTATTTCTTTGGGCTTACTAAAATACATCTTCCCAAATAGTCAATACTATTTTAATTCATTAGTTAATAAGCAATTTTGTTACAGAAAGAATTAAAGATGACTTAATGTCCTATATAAGCTCTACATAAAGGAATTAATACACTGATGATTTAATCCTTTATAGATGCATGGAGATGGGAGGATTTAATATTGAAATTCTAATTTCAAATAAATTTTATCAAGAAGGTAAAGCTGGAAAAACAATCCAGAGAAGTTATTACAACTTTATGTTTTGCTCATGCTTTCTAGGGGTCACTTTTAATGAAGTGAGAGATGGTTTGACTACCACTTAAAGGAAATGAAGTCTAGATATTTAAATGCGCAAACTATTTTAGAGTAAGTATAGATGCCCTGAACTTAATGATTACATCACTTTAGACCTATAACTCCCTGTTTTATATGCTTTCAGCCACAATAGTTTTGAGATCTATCTCATGCAACCCTGAGCTGTAGAACTGTCAAGAAGCTGAGCCAGGCAAGTGAACAATATCTCTGAGTCATAGGCTGGGGAAGCTGTCCTGATGACCTGACTTCTTGGTGACTAAGTTCCTGTTCCATTTCCAGATCTTGCCTGTGATTTTCCATTTCATAAGGAAGGCATGTGACAGGAATGATATCAGGGACAGAATATGTCACTGTGCTCATGTTGACCAGTGAGACAAATCTGGCAGGCCACAAATGTCAAGCTCCTAGTTTATCTATGGATATTTTTCCATCTTACGTATTTGATTTAACTTTGTATCCTTTGTATATATTTTATGACCACTTTATGTGCTTTTAAAACTTATTAGAAAATAGGGATTATTATAAAACATTAGACTACTATAAACCACCACCCCCTGCTTCCCCAATGGCAGAGTTGTGTAATAAGATATCCATGGAAATGAACAACTTACCTGGATGAGAGGTGAGGTGACAGACTATGGACAAAAGCATTTTGCTTCTTTCCCATTGTCTTATTTTTAAAATTACAACAATTCTTCCTTCCATTTCCTTCCTCCAAACCTTCCCACTTAACCCTCCCCACACTCCTTCAAACTTATCACCTTTCCCCCTAATTGTTATTACATGCAACATTGCCACAATGACCAAGGAAGAGAGGTAAGAGGAAGACATTGTGGCATTTTGTCTTTGGGCCTTGCATGGCCTTTCTCTACAAGACGGCATCAACAAGGCTTGCCTGAGGCAGGATGAGTTGCACAGATCTTTGCCTCTGACTTCAGTAATTTTCATTTTATGTGGTAAAGAATAAGCAGTATTATTTACACAGGGAAAGGCAGTGGCTTGTACCTACCCATAACGAAGTAGAACCTCAGGTTGCCATAACCAGTTGTATCCATGTAGGGGGTGCATAGCTTCCTCTCCCCGTCTTTGAGGAACACCAGTGATAGTCCTGATTCTACGGTTCCACATTCTGCACCAACTACTGCTCCTAAGATATCCCATCTACAAAAAAGGGAAGGATCTAAGAGTTAGAACACTAAATCCAACCTTGTATGGAGTAGCATTTTATTTAGTGATGGATAATTCTGAAGTAAAGATGTGATACCACAGACTTCGGGCAATGAATAAACCTTAAACACACTGTTCAGTCACACTTCTACTGCTGTAAGCTTTAGGAAATGAGTATTTGCTTTTGTCTCTTCTGTGTCGAGAGCCACATTCAGGAAATAGAAAGTATTTATTCTTTTTTAATGGTCTGAAAATGTCATACAAGGGTATAGTGCATATTGAGCATTCTTTCTACTCCAATTGATCCTCCTACCCCACACATAAAATGTTTATTCTTAAAAGTACTTATAGTAGAGTTGAAGAGTCAAATTAACACTAAAGCAAGAGTGAACCAGGGAGGTTAGTATTATAAATGCTTTTATGGTGGCTTTATATTAAGGATATAGTATATGTGTAATTATTATATATGTATATTATAATGAAAAGCTGTAAGAGCCAGAAAGAGTAGAACAAATTTTCATAAAGAAGCTGAGATTTAAGCTGGATCTTTTCAGGCAGGTGCTTGGATGTATAGAGAGAATTAAAACATCTCACTTCTATTTAGTGCCAGCTCATGTGCTAGATCCTTTTCTAGGGACTTCGAATACTAACCTAGTTTCAACCCCACAGAAACTCTATAAGACAGTAAGCACATCTTGATTTTGACTGGATACTGAGATACACAGATGTTAAGGATGGCCAACAAAGGACAGGCACTATATTCAAAACTATGTAGCTGGACCCTAGAGCATGTCCCTTCCTTTAGTAATATATTGGATTTGGGATCGATAAATCATATAAGAATAGGCTGAGAACTGGGTATAGCCCTAGCACAATTACAGCACAGATGTCACTAGGTCTTCATAAGAGTGTGTGCTGGAGAAGAGTAGAAAATACATTCGAATGGTACACTGGAAGACAAGGTTCAGAAGAAGGAGTTTAGATCCTAGTCCATAGACACATAGGGTGATTTTTTTTTCAAATATGAAAATGTGATTATGTCTCTGTTTTGCTTAAGTACATTCCGGGGCTCCCCACTGCTGTCTGGACAAATTGTAAACTCCTACCCTAATCGGTCTGACCCAAGAACCCATTTCACATCTCACCTCTGTGGATGTTCCATGTCTCTGCCTTGTATCAAGCACCCTTGCTATTTAATAGGAATTTAAAGTCTCTATAATAACCTCCGTCAGGCCTCCATGCCTTTACCACTGTCTCCTAAACAAACCCAGAGACATTCTCTAACATGTCCTCTACAGAACGTTCCCTAGACTTCCTCATTCTGCATGGATAGTTCCCCTGAGACGGTCTCATTACATCTCATATTTGATCTTTTGTGATACCATCTCCTAAATATGTATTTTGATTATTTCTTTATGTGCTTTTCTTCATACCTGGCATACTAACTCCTAAGGAAGTTTCCTTATTTTTATGTTTTTATACCTTGATCAGTGCCTAATACCTAGCAGGAGCCTGATAATGATGGAGATAATAAAGAATTCAATACCAAAAGAATGTTTGAAGCATAATTCGATGCGTTGCCTGGACCATCCTTACTTTCTTCTGCCTTTGATCGTCTTGTCTTTGCCTCATGATGTGAGAATTTTTACTCTCTTGCCTCTCTTAGCCCTGGCCCCTCTCATCCTTCAGATCAGTGATCTGTTCATTCTTAAATTCCCCATGTCTAATCTTAATGCCTGGTACCACAATGACTTTGATTTGAGGGCCACTTCAAGCTCTTTTAAATTTGGAGACTGATGGTCCAGTTTTTGTTTGTTTGTTTGTTTGTTTGTTTGTTTGTTTGTTTGTTTTTGGTTTTTGCCAAAAGATCATCACTAAACCATCTGCCCACGTAGACCCAGCCATGCATGGACCCCTGGCCATCAGCTTCTCCGTCAACTTTGGCTCTGGGTGAGAGCCTTCTGTTCACATTTTCAAGATTCGCAGGCTTAGACGAGTGGGCGGATACAGCATTTGCACTTCTCTGCTCCCAAATGACTCTCCCTTGCCCTTCTCCTCCTCCTTTCAACTTTGTCTGAGGAATTCCTTAAGCAGAAAATTTAAAATATACCTTTGGCTCTAATAGAAGCCAAGAGACCCTTCAGGAGAATGACCAAAAGCTTGTCGTAGACTTTTAGGCCATTTCCACTTTTCTGGCTATTACTAGAGATGCTGCATGGAAGGGCCAGTGTTAAATGTTTATATACACATGGGGTGGAGCTCCACTAGCAGGTTCTTTTTACTGATGCCTATGAGAGATATGGGATCCAGTCCTATACAGAATATATTTTATTAGTGCATTGGCTTTTCCTCTTTTGCATCTGCAATGCTATAACCTTTGTGTACCTTTCAATAATTGAAAAAGCAGCACAATATTCTGTGTTCTGGGCTCTCACAATCTTTCAGCTGAGAAAATGTGTAAGGATATATATATATATATATATATATATATATATATATATATATATTCTTGTATGTGTATGTCTGTTTATGTATAAGAAGAATTATTGGGTAATACTTCACTAATCTTCACACTTATAAAGTTATGTGCCATTAGGAGGATGTAAAATTCCTGTTTCTATCTAAGCTTGTCCCATCATCTGATTTTGTCAGCTTTTAAACTTTAGCCTGGCAGCTGGGAAGGAGATATTATCTCACTTTTGCATCCCCATGACTACTAATGATGGAGATATCATTCATGCTCAGGCAGGCCAGCTCCCTTACTGTTCTCAGGGTTGCTTCTCTCTCTTGTCTATTGCCCATTAGCATCTCAGTCTTGCCTCATTTCCTTGTGAGTGGAAATCCATATTTTTTCAGGACACTAATTCTTCTTGGGTATATGTATTTTATTTATGTCTTAGTTGTATTAAAAATTTTAATAAATGGGTCTGGGAAGAAAGTAATTGTCATGTATGCAGGTGGAGCAGAGTGCAGATGCATGCGGTCCCAGTGCCCACATAAAAACTGGGCAGGTGTGGAAGCCAACCTGTAATTCTCATGCTTAGGAGGGGAGGGAGGAGCTCCTGGGGCAAGCTGGCCAGAGGGACTTGCTACCTTGAGGTCTCTGGGTTCACTAAGAAACTCTGATTCAGTAAAATAGTAGAAAGCAATCTGGCCTCCACACACCATGTGTGCACATGTGCACATGTTTTATACACATGACCCCACACATAAGCATACACGTACATCACACATATATGCTCATGTGAAAAAGTTTTAACAGTATAAGTAATCTTTTATTTCAGCTTGCATCATTCATTCTATTTAATGAATCCTTGACCCAAGGTCACAGAGATACATTCCCTTATACTTTCTGTTTAAAGTTTAAATTTTACTTTTCACATTTACATAAATGTAATTTATTTGAAATTCATTTGAAGGTGAGGAATAAAGCTGAGGTCCAACTTTCTTTTCATATATAGCTAACAAGCTGTTCCAGCTCCATTAACAATTCTGTCCCAAAATGACTAAAATGCCACTTAGTCATGTAATGTTCTCCTCTATGTCTCTCTCTCAAACTAAAGTATATTATAATTATGTTATTATATACTATATATTAATTACATATAATTCCATATTATATAAAACATTGATTATTTAGATATACATTATATAATAAAACATACAAATTATTATATATAACAATGTAGTAATTAGTCAACATAAAATAATATATTAATATATATTAAAATACATATTATTAAAAGTAGTCAATTTTGTAAATCACAAGGCTACTAGTTATTGAATATTAATGGCTCTCTTAGGGTATAACATGTTGCCATCTTGAAAATTATAACGTTTTTCAATCATAATTCCTCCCATCAACACTTCTGAGATGTAGAAAACATATCTAGGTAATATATTTAAGTTGCACCCTCATCTCTCCACAGAGGAACACCAGTTTCATTATATTCTATAAGGGAAACAAATTGCTGGAACTCTGTAGACGTCTATCAAATGACAGCCATCTCAGATACAATGTGGAAGCATCCTAGTGAAAAAGAATGTGCGACCTTACTCCTTCACAGCATTCCCCCAGTGTGGTTGACTGACACCTTCTGCTCCCAAAACAAAGACCACTAAGAGAGGTGATTTCACTGACATCAAACACACACACTGTACAACTGCAGTACCACACACTGGCAACAGACTCGGAAAGTAACAGCGGAATTATTTAAAAGTGCATTACATCACTTGACAAAGTAACACAGGCTTGTAATCCCAGAGCTTGGGAGTCAAAGGCCTGAGGAGGACGTCTGGGCTACACAGTAAATTCTAAGCTAGCCTTGGCTACATAGTGAGACTTGTGTCAAAAATCAAGCAACAACAGAAAATTATGTATAATTATACATGTAACTTTAGGGACTTTATGGTTTATTTTATGAGAAGCTTAATCTCGTACCTTGTGGATGGTTTTAAATATTCATTGGGTATTTAGATACTCATTTCTCTAAGTACTTATTTTTGGTCCTTTATTATTCACATAACAACATGTCAAAAATGGAGAAGTGGGGTGCATGTGTTGAGCAGTTTGCTTGAGGCTAACGGTCAATTTTGTTCTACAATGGAGTCTGTTTCTTAGTTTGTGGTTATCATTATAGTTATACTTCGAACCATGCCAGGATGACTCATGTAACTCTTTGGGCTTATTTACTGACCGTGTGTGCATGCCTGCCATGACACACATGTGTGGAAGTCCAAAGACAGATCATGTGAGCTCTCTGGGGATTAAACTCAGGTTGTCAGTCAAGGTATCACATGATGCTGAGCCATCTTGCTGGCCCCATTCAATTTTATAACAGACTTAAATCTTAGGAAACCTCCCCCACCTTCTTCCCGTCCTTCTTCCTTCTCTGCGTGTGTTAACAGATTATGTCAATCATTCACAGCACACAAGTAACTTTTCGAAATAGCTCTTGATGATAATGGTTCACTTGTAAATTAAGCAGGAGCTTCATGTGATGTATACGTGAAGACTCCACACTGCTTCATTGGTCTTTTACATGCTCCACTTATCCCAATTAAACCACTCAGCCTGCCAATCCACATAGCAAGTTTAAGTTATAAATGATGCAGATGATAACTCTGTTTAGATATATGGTGTGCTTTAGAGTATTTTTAAATGAGAAGTTGAATTGGAAAGGATGGAACTGTCACAGACTGAGAGAACTTTCCATTAGTGTGAGAGAAGTATTCAATAGCTACTTTCTCTTAACTATCAGTCGTAAATTAATTTCTTTTCTCTTAGCTACTTTCTCTTAGCTATCCGTTATAAATTAATTACTTTTCTAGGATAATCTACATGAGTTAGTTTTGCAACTTTGACCACAAATAATGCTATAATTCAGATTGTATATAGACTTTCAATTTTTATTTTAAGCCCAACTTCTCTAATTTGCTTTAAATTAGTTTTTATCCCTCTTACTAAAAACAGCTGTTAGACAATATGAACTAACCAGCACCCCCAGAGCTCGTGTCTCTAGCTGCATATGTAGCAGAAGATGGCCTAGTCAGCCATCATTGGGAAGAGAGGCCCCCCTTGTTCTTGCAAACTTTAAATGCCCCAGTACAGGGGAACATCAGGGCCAAGAAGGAGTAGTGGGTGGGGGAGGGTATAGGGGACTTTGGGGATAGCATTTAAAATGTAAATGAAGTAAATACCTAATAAAAATTGAAAAAAAAAACAGTTGTTAGATAGCAAAAGTGAAATAAATCTCTTTGATACCCAAATATTTATAATCAAATGGCATGGGCAGTTCTGCCTACTTTGAACAGAAAGATGAAGGAAGCCATGTGCTTTTCTCAGGTTTTATGAATAAAACCTTTCATAAAAGTTTGTTGCTCTGAATAGATTATCTGCATTTAAAAAAAAATTTATCATTTTTTCCTGAGTTTGTACAAACCAGCTCAAGGGTGCTGGAGGGCAAAGGCTATGGAGGGATGTGGAGCTGTGTCAGCTACCCAAGCCTTCAGGGAGAGAGCCTCCGCTCCCTGCGCTTGTCTCCACTTGTGTGGTCTCCAAACTGTGGTCATTTCTAGTTAAGAAATGACATAGTCCTGACTTTCTCCCATTGAAATAATTACATGAAATGGAATTATAACGAAACCTACGAGAGAGTCCAGCAGAGCCACCTGAGGAGTTGTACCATTTTAGCAGTTTCTTGGATGGCATGGCAAGTTCCTTCAACAGGACTATTGATTCTCTGTGCTTTAAATGGCTTCCCCTGAGGAAATGCAGTTCTGTTCCATGTGAACCGCATCTGAAGGAACATCTGCCTAGGGGTGAGCTCTCTACCACATACCAATTTATATTTACTCCTTTATGACTAATTATAAAATAAAAAGCCCTATCTTATTTATTATAAATATATTCATATCTATTATTTATTACAAATAGAGAGAGATGGTGTTGAAGGAAAGAAAACAAGTTTCCAATCAATAAAATGCCCCAAGACAACTTTGTACTTCTGAAACACTAAGGTCACAATAATATTTAATTTATAGCTTTAAAATAAGACTGTCTTTGTGTGTCACAAAGAAACATGGTCTAGGTAGCAAAAGCAGTCTGAAGCGGTTTCTTAGCTGGATGGGTAATGGCCGTGTCAGCTCTCCTAGGACGCCTTCTTAGCATTAACTGTCTTAATCAGTTCACGCCCAGGTAATTACTAGAACGATAGAGTTTCTGGAGGGAAGGTTGTCAACTGAAATTACACAATGCACATATATGTGTTAAGTATTCATATGTATCCTTTTATCATTTAGAAATTTGTCATTCATAAATACTTAAGTCCACAAGAATGCTTGTTACGGTGTTCCTCATCTACAGCAGGGGTTAGTTAAAAAGCTGGTATGTGATCTTTTTTTTTTTTGAAATGATTAATATCGTTATCAGTTAAGAGACTTTTCTAATGTGTTGCTATGTTTTGTCAAAGTTGAGTGGAGATGTAACAGAATGTGGTTTCCATGATGCCTTTTGGTAAGTGAACAGGAAAGTCTCTAAAGAGCATTTGCCAAGGTTTTAACAGCAAGAAATGGGGATCCACAGGGAACTGTGAATTCTGACCCCACATGCCTGTTTTGGCAAGCAAAAACTTCAGAGAAAAGCAAAGGAAAAGAAGAAACAGCGCTGGTTTTAAACTCAGACTAAAAAATTCAAATGATTTCATTATAGGCTGGTAAATAGTAGTTTAATATGTCAATCAGATGTTTCCCTACCAATATTGCATACAGAACAGTAAAGGAATGGAACATTTCATATTGTGTATGAAAATTTGCTTTCCTCTTCAGGCTAGATTAAACCACCCACAGACAGAAATGTTAGGCGTGCTCTAGGACACAGAACAAAGGCTGGTTCAAAGAGTCTGTATTTACCAAATCTATATGCTTCTTAAACCTCATATGAGTTTGCAGAGATGGAAAACGTTTATTTCATTGGTAAGGCCCGTTTGGGATCCAGCCTCTGATATTTAATGAGGGATGTGGCACTGGTGGAGACCCTTCCACCTTCATTTATATTCATGAGCTTTATCTGTAGTAGGGGTCCTCTGAAGTCTAGCAAGGTGTGTGCTTTCTTGCCTTTCCGTCTTATGGATTTCTCCCCCTGTCCTTCAGTCATCGGAGGGAGGAAGTGAGGAGCCCTGGCTGGAGGCTTCCCTGCATACCCTGCATCCAGAGACTCTCCTCTTCACCAATTTCCCATGTTTCCTCACATTTAATTTTATTCCAGGTTTTTATTATATGCCCCATGTTTTAAGCATACCCGTCTGGAATAACCCTGATATGGAATGCTGGTTTCACTTGGGTAGAAGACACTCAGTTTTCTCACTGCACAACACTAACAGCCTAGACTGGAGGCTGCTTAGCAGCCCGCACACACTAACTGGGACACTCCAGAGTCTCAGTAAATTAGCCTCAATTTCTCCTTTAAAGCACAACACCATTCTGTTTGTCTTAAAATAAGATAAAATGTGGTTCAAAAGATTTTTTAAAAACTACAAGAGTGTTTTATTTTTATTTTATTTTTTTTGTAGAATTACTAGACTAACAATCATGGCTGATATGGTATGTAACATGTTATTACTGAAACAATCAAGTGTGTGGAGACTCTCAGCAGAAAGAAAATCTGTGTTTTATCTCTCTGTGTCTCTTACACTGCTAGAGTTTCTATTCAATTTTAGCACATTTTTTAGACATTTTAAAATTAGTGTCAGTTTTTAAAAAAAAATCTAAAGCAATTCTATTGTCATGAAAGTAATATTCAGATGCAGACCAAATTAAGGACAGGGAGAAGGGAGCAGTGCTCTCTAACATCATGTCATCGGGACCTGTCTGAGCATCTTGTATGTCTTTAAAACATATTTTAATATGTTTAATTGTTTATGCATCATGTATGCAATTTCTCTTGGTTGGTTACTAAATGGTACAACTACTACTGATGACGCCACATACTTTGGTTGAATGGCATAGAGGGATCAGTCTCAACGTGACAGAGAAACTCCTTCCTTGTTGACTTGCTTTTATAGTGTTGGGTTATCAAGATCTAATCCAGTCTAGACCCTGAATGCTGTAATACCATACTGCCATACTGATGTAAGAGCGGCAACATCGAGGATGAGTGTAGCCAACACCTCTCTTGATGAGATTTAAGGTCTGCTGCATATAAAGGAATTTAAGCTTGGTACTGTAAACATGGTTAAAACCCATGATTATGGAACCCATAGGCCCGTGGTGAGAGGAGAAAACTGTTGATGTTTTGATAGTCATGTTGTTAAACTGTGTTCTGCATGCTGTTTTAAGGTTAAAAATAGCACATTTCCAATATATAAAAAACATACTTGCATCCCCCATGTGTGTGCAGGCTGTGAGTTCATACATGTACACATGTACCTGTGCATGCATGTGCATACGTGTAGGCTGGGTCACACTTGAGTGTTACTTCTCAGGAGTGACTCTGGGTTTTTCACTGAGACCTGGAGCTTACTGATGGTCAAGGGTGACTCATTAGCAAGCTCCAGGGATCCTCCAGTTTTCAACCTTTCTCTTCCAACACTGGGGTCACAAGTGTGTGCCACCATGTCTGGCTTTTAAACATGGGCGTTGGGGAGAAATCACAGGCCTTCATGCATATATGGCAAGCACTTTATCAACTGAGCCACCATCCCAAGATTCTAAATTCTTCTGTGTTATATATGATAAAGGACTCGAGATTAAAATATCCAGTTTACTAATTTACTTTTGAACTAGGCATATATTTATAATTGAGGGAAATACAGTAAATTTGTTTCAACCATCATATATATATATTTTCTCATCTCTAATTTTTTCCTTATAAATCTCTTCTGGTTTCACAAATGCCATATGCTCTCTTGTTCCTCTGAGGATAACAGATATGCTTCTGAGATTGTCTGTATTCACTCATTCTGACATTTCATCTAAACTTTTAGTTCTTTAGATGAATGATTTTATTTAACGTTGATTTTTTTAAAGAAACCATGTTTGGATATCCTATATTATTTGTTGAAACTACTAGCTATACTTGAGTTGTTAGTGTAAAAATGCCAGCTGCCCGGTAGGTTAGGCGCCGTGGGTGAGGACTGTCACCGTGGGTGAGGACTGCTCGGAAGCTCAGTTCCAGATGTCCACATTTGTTGCTGCTTTCTGGAGGCAGGAGCCTGGGTTTGAAGTCACTCACCAGTCCCTACAGCTGTGACTCGGAGCTACACCCTAACCCAGGACCCATACCTGGAGCAAAGCTGGGGTGCCACATTGGATGTGTCTTACTCAAGGTGAATTTGACCTGTAGTTGCCCCCCCCCCCCGGCTTCTCAGATCCCAGGCTCCTGCTCATCCCTGTAGCCTCTGTCCCCCCAAGTCTTTCATAATTTCTGGCCCTCTTAGAGAGATATCTTACTATTTTCTCACTCAACAGAGATTTACTTGCTCATTTTCTGTAATTTTCAAAGACTTGGAACAAGGATTTGGGCCAGGTGGTGAAGACAGGGACCATGTTATATTGATTAAAAATTTTAATAGTCATTAATTTGCAGATTTCCACTTTGTCATAGATATACTGTCATGGATAACAATAAGATATCTTGAAAAGGTATTTAAATAGTAAGGGCACAAGGCATATATCCAAATTCCATTTCACAGCAACCTGCCATTCTCCCTAGCCCTTTCTCTCCTGGCCTTAGCTGGGAGAGATATTATAGCTGCTAATTAAATGATGCGAGTGTAAGGTTAAGCCGAAGTTCAGAAAGGCTCACATAAATTATCAATGTACCTATTAGAGCATCCCCCCCCTGAAGTAACAGATGTGTCTTCTTTAGAAAAAAACCCAACGTCCCCCTCCAAGAAAAAAACCTTTAACATTCTACTTAAAACAAAACAAAACAAAACAAAAAAACAAACAAAAAACCCATCAGCACTAGATAGCCCAGTCATGTGCAAGACTCACATGATCACGATATGCAAGGCTCACCCACTCATGATGTGCAAGATTCACAATCCTGGGACAGCCCAGTGATGGGCAAGGCTCACATGCCCTGGGACAGCCCAGTGATGGGCAAGGCTCACATGCCCTGGGACAGCCCGGTGATGGGCAAGGCTCTCATGCCCACATCTTTCTGATGTGAGATCAAATGTTTCGATTCTAGTATGAAAACACAGGCAGCTGGGGAAGTGGTTTCCGAAAACATTGTCTTGGATTTTCTTTCCACCCTGGTTATTCACACAAAGTAGTTTGAACATATTATTAGGGCAGCCTGTTCTTTAACTCTCTTTAATTCCTATGGAAGGAAAACAGGTGAAAGGGATGAACATGTATCTATGCTAAATATTTAATTAGGATATTTTCCTAAAGTTTTAGAATGTAACCGATTCAGGCACTCTGTAATACACAGAAGATTTACGAGCTACCTGTTGCCTCCAGCAGGGAACCCTTTAATGGTAAATCATTCCTGGATAGTTGTGATTGAAGGGAAGACTGAGACAAACACGCTGTGACTTGACAAAGAAGGGACGTCCCAAGTGTTCATAACCAATGCTTTTCTTTGTCACCTCTCATGCTACATATAAGATGCTCCATACAGTTTGACTTTGTGAAAAGATTTTTTTTTTCCTGAAGCTCTAATAAAGATAACTTTATCAGTATTCTTTACTAGACCAATAAAAGCAGCATCTGGCACTGAATTAAACCATCATTTCAGCCTAGATGCAGAAAAGCTGAGTCTTTTTCTCATGGTCCTTTCTCATGGTAAGTGGCTTCTTTTGCTTGCTTGTGAGGATGCTTCTGGTTTTAGTCAAAAACTCTCTGACAACATTAGCATTTCATTAGAGTGAAATGCCTGATCTGTAATCAGAACATATGTATGTGTATGTGTATATATTTACATACATTATAAATCTATATTTATATTGTTTATACATATAGGTTTATATATAAATCTATCATATAAATATATATACAAAATATTATGTATAAATACATATTTAGATATTTATAAAATAGTATATGAAAATATAAATATATGTTATATACATAAATAGCTATTACATTTTCTAAAGTAGGTTGGTTTCTTTAAGTATCAAATCAGTTCCTGTTCCATTTTTTCCTTTTATTCTGTTACTATGATAAAAATACCCTGACAGGAAGCAATGTAGGGAAGAGAAGGTTTACCTGGTTATAATCCAGGTCACAGGCCGTCATTCAGGGAAGTTAAGGCAGAAACTCAAGCAACTGGCCACACCACATCTCAGTCAGGACCAGAGGCAAACAAAGGCATGCACGCCTCCTTGTTTACCCACAGCTAGCTTGCTCTGCTCTTACAATGTTCCAGACCTCTGCCAGGGAATGAGCTATCTACCATAGGTCACAATTTTCTATATCAATGAACAGTCAAGACAACTCCCCCACGGACATGCCCATAGGCCAAGCTGCTGTAAACATCCAGCTCCTTACATATTTAACTTAAAAGGACAGTCCTGGTGAGAGCTAGAAACTTTCTAGAATTTCTTTCTATAAATATTGTTTGCTTCACTGATTGGAACTTTTTTCGTTTTGAGCTTTTTGTCTTAATTTAGGACCTTCTTACACAGCCCAGGCTGGCTTGGAACTCAGGATTCTTCTTCCTCACACTCCTAATCCCTTTAAACTCCAAGTCTCTCTCCCTCTCTCTGTCTGCATGCACACGCATCTGGTGTGTGTGTGTGTGTGTGTGTGTGTGTGTGTGTGTGTGTCCATGCGCGAGCACATACATGTGTGTGGAGGTATGAATGCAGCATGGTCACATACAGAAGTCAGTGGTCAATCTAGGGTGTCCGGCCTCATGCTGTCCTGTTGGAGGCAGGGGCTCTGCTGTTTTCCTGCTTTACATGCTAGTGGAGTGTCCAGGGCTTTTTCAGTCTTTGTTTCCCATCCCCCACCCCACCCTAGAAGTCCTGGGACTTGATTCGAACTCTGTATGGGTAGCTTTTATGTGGTTCTGAGGATCCAAACTCTGGTCCTCACACTTTCATGATGAGCGTTTTTATCTGAGTTATATCCCCAGACAAACTGGGACCTGTGAAAGTACTACTCACCTAGGACCTGATCACAGGCATTCAGGTCCTAGAACAAGGCAGACAGAAGAAAACTTACAGCAAACACAGAGCGCCCCTAGTGCTTCAGGTCTCCCACCCTCCAACCTCAGTCCCAACTATCTCCTTTACATATCTCCCAAGGATAAATTGTATTCCCTAAATAGCCTTTTATGGATCAAAACCACATTTCGATGAAAATAAATCTCAGTCCCCAGGAGGAGAAAAGAAATCCCAGTCTAATAGGGGTGGAAAGATTTTGCATTCTAAATACCTAAAAAAAAAAAAAAAAAAAAAATTCCAAGTAAAAGCTAAATAATATGGGATATATATGAAGTCATGAAGTATTTATAATCACGATTTAAAAACTATCCATAAAAGCACCTGATGAAAACCTTTAGGGTAAGTGTCCCCCTTCTGGCTTGTCTGTGGCAGAAACCATCAGTGGGGATGTAAGCAAGCTTTTGCCATTTCTCGATATGCAGAAACCGTGCCTACTGGAACAAGGGTAGGCGGTCTCCACAGCATGGGAGATAACAATTACTTACCCCGTGGGCTGGCTCTCAAATTCTTCTGACCACTGCTCTTGAATATCCTCTGTAGAGAGATCTACATCCCGGGTGGTGGCAAAATTGAACTCGCTGCCTTCATTTCCATGGAAATAAATGGAGTTCCCATCTGACTGACAGCTATGCTGTAGACAAAATAGAGAGCATGGGGTGGCTGTTGAATTGGTTTTGTGTCTCTTTTACTCATGTATAATTAGAGTTTTCAGGGAAGTCATTACATTCTTCTTTCTCGATGGACTCGAAAATCAAAAGGGCTTGTTACCTCCTTTTTGCCTTGCTTAATTCAATTATAATTTCTTACTAACTTATTAAGTCATCACACAAAAGGAGTCAAGAGGGCATTTGAGCTTTGCCATTTCAGCCTTTAGTATGAGACAAGAGTGTTTTAATTGGAATAATATCCCATCGACACCACAGCCCTTGTTGTGAGACCTAAGTCTGATCATGACTTTTCGTGTTATTTCAATTCTCTAGTTGTAGGCTAAATCACAGTGACCTTTTCAATATTCCATACAGTTCTGACTTGCCATTCAAATCTTTCACAATTTGTCTGTAAATGGAGTATGAGTAGAACAGCTAGCTAATCAAAACACGGGATGCTGAAAAGGCCACAGTCACCTCTGCCAGGCCATATTCTCACAGCCAGATTTCAGCCAAAGTTTCTGACTAGATCTGAGAGGTGCATGACCATTTCAGTGAGAGGCCTGAGAATCACAAACTCTGCTACTCTCTGACAGAGCACTTGCAAGAGAAATGAAGCGTTTCTGGTGATTTATCTTTCAGCGTGTGTTTCTCAGCTTGACGTGAATGGTCAAAGACAAGATGGCAATCTGAATGTCTCCTCAAAATTAGAAGTTTTCATTATGGCTGTTTTCAGCAATAAATCGTAAGGGAAATGCTAACCTACTTAAGATCAAACATTGATTTAAGCTGTAATACTCTTAAAATGAGGTAGAAGTGGACAAACCCCCAACTGGACAAAAATACCCACTATGCCAGAGACATGACTGTTACACCAGGTCTCACCACAGTGCCTAACACAGTAGGTATTCAAAGACATTTTAAACAGTTCAATGTGGGAAAGAATTAATGCAATGGCTATGTTTTGTTTTGTTTATTTTTTTCCTTTTTAAAGTTAAAGAAAACCATACGTGTGGGACTGGAGAGATGGCTCAGTGGTTAAGAGCATTGACTGCTTTTCCAGAGGTCCTGAGTTCAATTCCCAGCAACCAAAAGGTGGCTCACAACCATCTGTAATGGGATCTAATGCCCTCTTCTAGTGTGTCTGAAGACAGCNACAGTGTACTCATAAAAGTAAAATAAATACATAAATCTAAAAAAAACATGAATTATACATGTGAATGTGGGTATGCGTGTACCAGGGCATGTATGTAGAGGTCAGAGGGCAACCTCAAGTATCATTCCTTGCCTTCCACATGATCTGTTTTTCATGCTAGATAGCCCACAAGCACCCAAGCATTCTTAGTTTCCCAAATTCTTGCTAAGGGCTAGAGTTGTGAGCTGTGATTGAGTAGCTGCTGGCCACACATGAGGCATTAGATTCAATTCTCATAGTAACCACACAACACAAACCCTAAGTCTAGTTTAGTTGAGAAATGTCAAATATCAGATGTAGGGCCCAATGGTAGGCAGCGTATTTGTGTACGAAAGTATGTAAGAGGTGTTCAGAATTGCCTCTAGGAGAGCCTAGACAAGCAGACTTTGCAGCACAGGATCATAAGAAGATCCCCTTACAGTGCTAAGACATATGCACGTCTTCTGGGCTGTCATCGTTTTAGATAATACTCAGCATGTGGCATGTGCTGACTGCTTGAGATGTTTCTTCACATGCAGTGAATACAGATTATTCATGGATATTAAACTGAACTCATTTTATGTGATATGCACAGGCATATTGATCAAAAGGTAAAACTTAGCTCCTTTCACAGTAAATAAGAACTGTCAATAGATGATAAATTTTAAAGATTTCTTCAAGAGGCCCCTTGGTCTTGCAAACTTTATATGACCCAGCACAGGGGAATGCCAGGGCCAAGAAGTGGGAGTGGGCGGGTAGGGGAGCAGGGGCGCGGGGAGGGTATAGGGAACTTTTGCAATAGCATTTGAAATGTAAATAAAGAAAATATCTAATAACAAACAAACAAAAACAAACAAAAGATTTCTTCACCATGCCCACCTGAGAGAGAACCAATACTAACAAGAACAGTAAGGGTCATTTTTCTAAAACAACCCACTGAGTTTTAGTTATGGGCCTTCATGATTTCCTTGCAGTCAGAAGCCTGACCAACTCTGGCCTGTGGATATCCGAACCTAGTGCAGACTCAGACATCAACAGGAATGGCAATAATCCCAGGAAGTGGCACACAAAATACCTGTATACGTCATTTACGTTATAATTTGAATGAGATTTTTGTACAGCTAAAGAATGGATCACCTAATAGCCTTTGTCATTTCTGGCCAGACATTTATTTAATAATTTAAATGTTGGTTTCATTTACTTCATGAATTTTTGTTAATAATTTAAACTCTAGGTAATTCTTTTCTGCCCTTCCAAACCTTATCATTAATATATATTTGAAGCTTACCTGAGACAGATCTTTATAAAACATAAAGTCATTATAAAATCTGGTAGCTTACCGCTAACTCCTATCACAGAGTAAACTGGCTTAACAGGAAAACAAGCTTATTCCAAAGGCTCTTCCAGTAGCTGAGCATAGCATTACAGCTGTGTAACTATTCTATCACAGAAACCTCACATTTGCTAGCACGTGAAACACAAATAATATTCACCATAACAAGTGTGAAAATAGCAGCCTGGGTGAATTAAGATTCAGTTATATGACTAACAGCCAATTTTCACATAGGCTAAAAAACCAGTTTAATGTGTCTTCGAGAAGTTTCTGTGAGAGACAGAATGGTATCATTTTGAAGAAGTTTTAAAATCTCTTTTATTTTCTTCTAACCAATTCACAGAGTAGGTAAGCAATCAATTCTCAGTAGGTAACAATACTCAACACCAGAACTCAGTTCAAACAGAGGAGAAAGCTCTGTGTGTCAGCTTCTAGGCTTGGCCTAGGAATAACCCTGCAAGTTTTAAATAGTAAACTCATCTCTACGCTCTCAAGTGAGCCAGTGTCCTTATGGTTATGCCAAGCGGTGAATTCCTAAGTTACCTTAGACAATAACATACTGAGTCCCCTTCCTTCTAAGAAGTTGGTCATATACAGGCTTGCGTATATGAGTCCTGGGTAGGGAACCAGGCTAGTGTTGTGTCCTTATTTGACAATCTTGAAATTGATTACAAGGGGAGTCTGAGCCACTGAAAAGCAATGTTTTGAAGTCAACCTGGGTTCCTAGAAACTCTCCAAACTAAGAACTGAAGCCTAGATGACCCCATGGTAGACAATTCCTGAGCTTATAATGTGTTTCTTTCTACATCTCTGCAGAGAATCCAGGGTCTGCTTGCTTAAGGGCTGTGCGAACTTCTCCCTCCAATCTGACTCAATTAATGAAGGATCAAGGAAGGCAAGGCTAGAAGAACAGACTAGTGGGAACCATAAACAACCAGGATGATAAAGAAAGCAAGCTCCGGTCTGTACACATCCTCAAGGGCTCTGGAGGTTGGGGTTGGAGGACACGCTTCCTCTACCTGACGGCCAAGGGCTGGCACAAGCCATTATGTCTCTGATGTCCTCAGGTTTGCACAATGAATGCAGAATGGCGTCAGTAATACCTGCTCTCTTGATAGGTTGTGAGAAGTTCAGAGATTCAAAGCAGTTCATTTTAAATTTCCAAATATCAATAATATCTCTGAACACGTGCTCTTAAAAGACATGCACTAATGTATTTCAGCCTTAGCAGTAACTGTTAGGGAAACAGAATAAATACAATTTTTGTTTCTCACTATAATGGTTATTAAAATTCCTCAGATTGAATTAAAACCTTTAGAAAATTGTACAAGAATAGGCCATACAATAAAATATAGTAAAAAAAAAAATACTGCAAACCTTCACACATTATTATAGCAGATAAAATGATCAATTAGTTTAAAAGCCCTCCACAGTTTGGACAATTATCAAATATTCTCCTAACAGATAAAAACTCAAGGATAGGGGATGACAAATGTTGTTTTCTTAACAGATGAACTTGCATTGAATGACATCAAAATCCAGTATGCTAAAAACTCAAGTGCAGCATTTATTGAAACTATGAAGAGTTTCAGAAAATTGTTCTCAATTTTAATGTCCAGCTGTTTTTGTTCAACAGCAATTCAAACTCACTTCACTTGTAGGAATTAACAATTGAAAACCTAAACAACTTCAATAAACAAGCATAAGGTAGCTGCATGTATTTGGGCTAAACAAGGTGTAAAGTCTATGGCTAGTTCTATTTTTCTGATTTAGACCTTCCAATGTGACATCAATTATTGCTTTAATTACTTGTTTCATTGGTAAACCACATCTACTTAAGTACAACATATCTCTAATTTTGATATCCCCATGTCTTTAATGTGTTTTCTTCAGTCAATAAAATGGTATCTCTCCATTTTGCTGCTAAATGGATTTCCTTTATTTGACAACCAGAACACAGTGTAACTAAAGGACAAAAAACTGCCGTGCAGAAAAGCATCAACAGGAAACATCAGTGCAAATTCCTCAATATAACATGTCCTTGGCCACAATTCAGGTTAGCATTTTCTAAGCTTGCTCCCTCTACTCTGCGGAAAAGGTTAATGACTTCACCTCTGTACTTGTAAAAAGTACTTAAATCACCTCCACTGTTGTTTAATTAGGCCTTCAGAAAGAACACCAGAGCAACTCTTAATATTATCTCTCTAGGGCCGAACTACCCTGATGATTCTTTTAGGGGTCTACAGCCTTACAACTTGCTTCTTGATGATGCCCTCTTTGCTGAGAGGGGTCCGCTGGGTGTCAGGGCAACGCCAGCTTGTAGAGGGCCAGTGGCAGATGGAAAGAAATCTGCCTGGTGCGCTGTTCCCTCCACATGAGCAGAGAGCCATCCATTTCCTCCATTAAGAAGTTGTCACTCAGCCCACCCAGCTGGAAGACCATTTTTGATAGCCAAGCTGGCTGGTGGCAGACAATTCAGATACAAAGTGTGCTTTAAAAGGAAGCTAAAACATCATTTGTAGGAAAATTGAAAATGCATGGCTTCCACCACAGCCAATTTTTTAATGACTGTAATATTTTAAGTGATTATTTTTGCCACTTCAGATTGCTCCTTAGAGAGGAGAAGATTTTTAATTAAAATCTAGGCAATGCAAACAGATGAGATATGAGGAACAGAGGAAAGAGAAATAAGATGAATAAAATTAATTAAAATGGCATTGTTGGCAGAGCTGTAAATTAGCCACTGTCTGGCTGGAAATAAAATATACTGGCATATGAACTTGCGGATGAAAGTAAGAGGTGCTGTGTGGTGGCTGGGAGCTGATGGGCTGGCCTGCACGTTGTGTTTCCAAAGCCTTTTGTTACATAGATGCTATAGCTTTATCACATATTTTCTACCTTCGGGTTCAGTGTTTTTTAAAGATTCAGACTTCATGCCCCCAAATAGAAAGAAAATCCCCTAATAGGAAGAAAACAATTTTTCTCATGAGACAAAATAAATTTCTATTATTTTCCACACATTTGATTTCTAGGTAATTGAATGCCAGTTACAAACCTGAAAACTTGGCTGTGAATAGAGTCCAGGTGCAGGAGAGCTTTTCCTTTAGTCAACACAATAGAGTCAACCCTGGTGTGTGGATTCTAGGGAGCTTAAAGAGTGGGTTTTTTTTTCTCATTATTTTCTGGGATCATTAAACATTCACAGTTGAACCACACTGCACTAGGATTTATAAAGGTTCAACTTTTGGTATACTTTGTGACAAGTGTATAATTACTTCGAAATACTATCAGATCTGAAATGGAAATAGTGACAGATTTGAACTGGAGTAACCAGAGGAGGGATAACCATGTGAAATTCCATGGACAGTTCTCAGCCTCGTCTTTGGTGTTCTTGATTTTTACAGTGTTAGGTTTTCGTACTTGTCTTCTCAAATTAAGGACAGGATGCCAGGCACAACACAGGAGGCTGCAGCATAGCTTGGCATGGAAAAGCCAAGTTCATAATAAAACAGAATTGGCTTCACAACTTAAAGCCTTTTGAGATGATGGAGCCCCTGCTTCCTCATCTTCGAAATGGGGGTAATTATAAGGAATAGATGAGAGACCATAGGAAATATATTTAAAGATAGCAATATTAGGAATCCACACATATGACTCTTCCCTTCATGTTTGATCCATTTCTTTAATCATTTAATCATGCTACCACACAAGTTATTTTGTTAGGAGTTGTGCCTCATACAAAGATGAGGAAAGATAAAATTTCCTTATTGAATACTGTTTTAGCCTAATCAGCAATTATAATTGTCAGTTTCAATCCCAAACAAAACAAGACAAACATAAAAGGAACATGAGGCTCTGGGGATTTGTCTGAATGGTTATCTTCTGTCGAATTTATCAAAATTAGGTGTTTCTATGTTATTGCCACTGTTGTTCCAGTGACCTGGCTCATGTCCACATTTCACTGATGCTATTCCATATTAATTACTATACAAATAAACCTCACTGGGGGGAGACTGTGAAACACACACTACCACATTTAACCCTTCATCCCCAAAGTACTCTTATTAGCTTAACAAATTATATTCTGGCGCATTTTGTAATGTGTACCCACCTCTTGGGGGAAACACTATAAGAGCAGCACAGTCCAGAGTGAGGCGTACCCCAGGCAGAGGGGATCTGGGTAGACAGCATGCAATTAACCAAGCTGGAATCCAGCCAGGAAATCATAGTTATCATTCAGACTCCTAATGGAAGGAGGCATGGGAACATGGCTGGCCACAGGTCTTACTGCGCTCAGGTTTATCCTCATTAGAAACCCAGAACACAAGTCCCACACTAAACAGTTTGTACTACAGCAAACTGCAAAGCATAGATTTTTTTTCTTTTTTCTTTGCCAAGCAAAACTGATTGCTTCCTAATTGTGCTTTTACCTTGTAAAAAAGCAGAATCATGAAGGGAGTCGTTGAGCCATTTTCCCAGGGTACTGAATGGAATGTTACATAGAAGACAAACCAGGCACGGTGTCAGGAAAGCCTTGCTTCCCGGGGCTTTTATTTCCAAATGACAGGTTTAAAAATGATCCAGCTCCTCCTTGATTTCTCCTTTCACCATTGTCAAAAAATCATTTTTTTCCTCATTAGCCTCAACTTCCATTAAGATTTAAAATTTTTCATCCAGATTCATTTATATGTTTTTTAATTTGAACACGACTTTTCTTCTCCACTCATGATTCAGCTATTTGTGAGAATTAGCAACATTTGAGGGGTGATGGCAGACACTGAGAAAGAAGGTACAGTTCTGACGTGGAATGGAGACTTGCCTTCTGACCAGTAGAATAACAGATTTGTTAAATTCACTACATATAAGGACAATAAGAAAACTAACAGACTCTCATGTTCTCATTTAATGATTCCTCTTAATGGCCTATTGACTTCCCTAAGGGATACTGTCTTCACTGGGGTCTTTTGATGTTTGTTAGACTAGGAGAACTGTGGCCATTGCCTTATAATCAAAGGTGAATGTAGTAAAGGAGCAAACAAGTTAGATGAGAGAAGAGACAGAAACAGGACTCTTCTAAAGCTTGTAACTTAGTGATTGCAAACCCTTAGTATGAATTGCAGACGCCAATAAACTGCTTCTTAAAAGAGTTTCTAAATACACGTGTTCAAATCTCTTCGCAAGGGCAATCATCGCAACAGTCTTGGTGGCTGTCAGTGCTGACTTGCTTCTCAGAATAACTCGACGTAAACACACACAAGGAGGGACCTAGAGTTTTAGGCAATTGGGTAATAAATAGCAAAACACCATCAGGTGCAGGTAAGGCAATAAGAATGCGAAGGTTTCTTAAAAATGAGAGGCACGTGGCATAGCACCTATGTTCCAGTGACCTGCTTTTAATCTGTAGGCCAATTCCAGCTTTGACAGAAACCAGTGATTTATGCCTTTGCAAACTCAGCAGAACCAAGCTCATTGAGCAGATAGAAACACTTATAATGGACACTGAGCAAAGCTTTCTCCCTATTTATGCTTGTCTTACACACACACACACACACACACACACACACACACTCTTGTGCACACACATGCACACACATACACACACAGAGGTATGCACACAGGAGACAGCAAAGAGTCAAGGATGGTTTATACTTTCAAGATAAATTTTGCACCTGCCATGAAAGACGTATGCAAAAAGACAAACAAAATGAGACAGTGGCTTGAGCAATACACAGCCATGTCATATTGACGCATTCAGAAATTCTACTTCATGGGGTACTATTGAAAGATGAGAAGAGAGAGAAAAATTCTACTCAAAGCTCTTTCTACCTCCGTTATCCCCGGTTCTCCTGGGAGCGATTCACTATCATTTGCAACCTTCCTCTTGGATGGCAAAGCAATGGTAAGCAGGCAGCTGTAGCCGCTCTGGGCTGACCCCCCAAATTTACAAAAAATACTTTCCTTTGAGCCTGAAATTATGTTCGAAAATTGCAAGATGCAAATCTGAAAAGGTGAGAGAGATGGCCCTGGTGAACTTGTAAGCTGTGTTTTCAGTTGCTGAATGCTGATCAACATGATGCCAAGGCTGCGGAAAAGGTCTTTCCTGTCTGTACCTACAAGGCTTCATGAAATGCGCCCAATAGAACTGCTGTCATAACCATCGTTCATCACAACCACGGCTATGCTACTATTATTATTTTCACCCATTATGTGAAGGATCCACGTGGTTTTCATGATACTGCAAGCATCATTTCTGAGTGTGAGAACCTTACCCAGCAGGAAATGCTAAACCTTGATAGTCTTAAATAGAAAGAGCCAAAATATTCAGCTCAGATCCTTTAATCCTTGATTAAACCAAAATCACTCACAGCTGGTGCACAGAAGTTGCCTTGCGATTACTCGTTCTCCCTCATGAGGCTCGAAGGTGGGATCTCTGACTCTTAAACACGTTCTGAACACCCACAGCTTCAGACAGAAGCCCTGATGTGGTAACAGCAGCTAGTCTAACAACTGCATTGATGAACTGATACTATAACCTACTTTAGTATAGTATAAACTGACACTAATCCCTTTCACTTCTAGAAAAAGACACAGACGGGAAAAGTCTCATTCTGTGAAAGAAGTCTAAATCACCATTGCCAGCAAAGGAAACGGGTGATTTAATAGAGCATGGGTTTCAGGCTCTCCCTGGGCTAACGGGATATGTTTGTGCTGGGTGCCTGCAGTGGGAGGGGTGTGTGGGAGGTGCGACAGAGGCAGCACTCTGAGGAAGTTATTTCACTTCCCCCAGTTTATCTACTGGCATTTAAAGTCGCCGGTACTTAGAATTGATGGGAAATAAAGATAACGCTGTTGATTGGAAGCACAATAGAATGTGGTACACCTTTCCTCCCATGTGGGAAAGTTCTTTGGGACATGCCTCGGAAGATGAGGCAGGACTGGGCACAGAAGGATGGATGAGAAACTACCTTGGAAACCTCTAACCAGCTACTGAATCAGTTTACTGAATCAAAAACTACAGCATAGGGTTGGGGATGTTGTTCAGTGGTAGAGTGTCTCCTCACATGTGCATGCAAGGAGGTCCTGGGTTCAATCCCAGCACCATGTGTCAATCAAACACAACTATGAGAGCAGGTTCTATAGTAAAAGCTGGATTCTTACAGGTGCAGTTGGCAGTAATTACTAAAGATCCAAGAATACCCATGACCCTCTACAGCTCTGAGATGTAAGCTGGTGACGTATATCTACAGGTCCCTGGGTCATGTGACACCTTAAGCTAATCACTCTGTCTAGCCTTTTGCCACTTTTGCTCTACTTGGGATTACCAGTGATAGTTCAGATGAAACCGTAAATATTTTCAGAGAAATTGGAACATTTGGAGAAGATGAGAGAAATCCAGCCTGTGGTGACATGGACTCATTTTTCTCTTTCCTTTTTTGAGCGATTAAACATGGTCTTTGAGACCAGCAGCTGGACAATTTAGTCAGAACTGTGTATATTCATAACAGCTTCACTTTATCAACATTAGTATTTAAGAAAGTGATGCACACACACACACACACATACACACATAATATACATTTTTCTTCTCTTAATCATGGGTGAGTTTTTTCTTTGACTTAATTAAAATATAAGTTTCTGGAAACATTTAATAAACTAAAACACATGTAATCCTTATAATTAAAGTAAAAAAGAAAGCAACATTTAAAACACTCCCATGGGGAAATGAGATATTTTCTAAGTAGTTGTATTCAGTTTTCATCTTAAAGAAAGAAAATAATTAATATCTGACAAAGGCATTTCGTATAATTAAAAAACAAATTTTAGTTTATAATTCTGAATCATCTAGTCAAAGAAAAGTTTTTCATTTTATTTCAAACAAAAATCAAAAGAGTGGTTATACAAATGAGTTAAAAGAACAAATTCTAAGATTTGACTAGGGCATGTGTTTCAAGTTTTCAAAAGAAATATTGGAGTAGAACTTCTATCTGGCAGGTGACTTAAAGTCAATAAAATAAATCATTACCACAGTGACATTTTTTTTCCTTAGTAGACCAAGCTCCTTAGGCAATTCTCTGCTGCGTGGTTAGTAAGCTTATGAGCGAGACAAAGGACTAAAAAGGAAAAAGCATTCTCTACCCAAAGTTTTAATTTAATTAAATTTCTCACTGACATAAACGCAGACTTCATGCATTTTTACCATGGGTGGAACCAAAGTACATGCCTTAAGAAACCAAGTAGCTAATTAGATTAGTATAATTGCTTGTAATAGGAGGCAGAAATGCACATGCATTTACTAGAGGGCACGAGAGTCAGATGATAAAGAATCAGGCTAGGGAAGGGCTCAGAGCTGCTTGTTAGTGTAAAGTAGAGGCACCAGAAAGCCCTCTTTCAATGCAGTGGCAAGAAGACATCACTTGGAGAACCCCGACAAAAGTTCTCTGTGCGAAAGGAATTTGTGGACTCTTTCTAAGGCAGCTGCAGCTTTGGGCTGTGTCAGAAATTTGTCAGTAAGAGGTCTCATGGGATGTTTTCCTGAACGGCACAGAGAGGATGCCTATTTTCAAGACCAGTCTACAGCTGTAATCTCATCACCATGTGCTGAAATGACTACAAGTTTTGACTGCTTGAGGAAGGAGAGTTTCTGGGTTGAGACCAATTTGCAATTATTTTTTCTTGTATAGCCCTGAAATAAATTCTCAAAAGGAGGTAAGCAGGCCTCTACAATCCTAGATACCAAAGAGGCAGAGGGCAGAGACAGAAGCACCATAACTTTGAGATCTATATGGACTCAATGTTGAGTTCAAGATCAAAGTGGGTGCTGTGGCTTGAATATGCTTGCTTGTCCCAGGGAGTGACACTATTTGGAGTAGTTGTCGTCTTGTTAGAGTAGGTGTGTTACCACGGGCATGGGTGTGGGTTTTAGAACAGTCTTATGATCCTAGTTGCCTGGGAGCAGCCTTCCTAACAAGATGTTGAACTCTCAGCTCCTCTGGTGCCATGTCTGCCTGGATGCTGCCATGCTCCTGCCCTGATGGTAATGGATGGAACCGCTGAACCTGTAAGCCAGCCCCAATTAAATGTTGTCCTTACAAGAGTTGCCTTGGCCATGGTATCTCTTCTCATCACCATGAGTAAAACCCTAAATCAGACACTGGCAACTTGATGAGAACTTGTACCCCTGCCCCAAAGAGTAAAAAGAGAGCTGGGAATGTAGCTTAGTGCTAGAACACTTGCCCAGTATGTAAAAGGTCCTGGGTTATTTCCCTATATTGTGTACACACAAAGGAGGAGCTCTTTCAAAGCCTTTATATTCTCTATCTAACACAGGATTGTTTTGCATCAGTAAGTCATAGATAAAAAATAAAAAAATCTGTAAGCTAAATTTCAATTTATTTCTACATATTAGAGACATGCAGGGATCCAGTTGAAGGCTTAATGGCTTTTTTGTATTAGTTTTTTATTGCAGAGTCTCTCTCATCAGGCAAGCTTGGGACTGCTATCCCCATCCAACAGGTGACAACTGCCCTAACTTCTGACCCACTTCCTGCTGACTACTTATCACTTGCCCTAACAACACCAAGAGCTAGGTGTCCAAACTGAAGCCAACTTTAACTAGTCTTGTGAATTTGTTCCTCCTCCTGTATTTTCTTGCCTCAGTAAATAACACCCTTGCCAGTCTATGCCCAAAACTTGTCATCGGCCATCCCTTCCTCTTCTTTATCAGTCCCCAATCTCCTCCATTCCCTGTTGACAAAATCTGAAATATGACCACATTTCTCCATCCTCTCTCCCTTAATCCTGCCTAATAAGAGCTCTCATTGAACCATTTGTAAGCAACTCCTTGGTCTTTCCAAATACTCCTGTAACTCAAAGCTTTCTCTTAGAAGAACAATTTCAAATACCAATGTAACTGCCTTTGATTTAAAGTACCTCAGTGGATATGATCTCAAGATATAATTCCAATACTACAGCAGCTAGCAAATCTTCAAGGCCTTCTCACTTGCCACAACACCAGAATTACTTACCATGATTCTCAAAATATATGAGAGAACTGTTTAGAACTCCATTGAAGGGTTTCTGTTTTATGTATTCACCATCTAGGCCCGTGGGTCTCAGCCTTCCTAACCATCTGACCTTTAATACAATTCCTCATGTTGTGGTGACCCCAGCCATGAAATTATCTTATTGCTACTTCATAACTGTAATTTTGCTACTATTATGAGTTGTAATGTAAATCTCTGATATGTAGGATATTTGATATGTGATCCTCCCCCCACCCCCACCCCCAAAGAGGTTGCAAATCAAAGGTTGAGAACCACGAATCTAGAATGTCTATCTTAGTTTGAAGCTGTTGTTAGAGAAAATCACAGCCTGGAATTTCTAATAGTTTCTAATAGTTTGGGAAGTTAGAGTTCCAAAATCAAACACTAGAAGACTTAGCAAGGGCCTACACATCCTTAGTCTTGCTATGTCCTCACATGCTGAGAGTCAGAGAGTTTTCCTTCATAAGGATACTAATCCTCCATTCATAGATTACTCATATTTATGACTGAATGACCTCATAGTTGCTCTATTTTCTAGCTCCATATGATAATATTATAACACACAAATGGGTAGAAGACACCAACGTTCAGTTCAAGCCTCTATACATGAGATCTCCAGTTTTCAGAGTGCTATTCCTCCTTCTACTTGGCCACTTTATAAGCACCTGTCAGTATTTGCATATATTCTCAATTTTCTGGATAATCTTCTTAATGCCCCAAGCCTTGAGTTAGTGCTGTCTCAAAACTCTAAGCTTTCCCAGAAAAAGACAAGTGGGCTATTCTGTATTTGCACAGCTAGGTACCTATCTGCTTGCCACAAACAAGGAAAGAAATGTATTTGCCTTTTCATGTTACAGGGTTCAGTCCAGTCTGAGTTCTCAAACAACAGTTAAATGAATGAATGAAAGAATGAATGAATAAATAAATAAATGTTTTTTTTTTTAAAGTGGTATCACAACCTTAAAAGGCACGATATGAGATATAAGAATGTTAGCACTCAAAGACCTGTCTTGGAAAAGTTATCTTGAAGTAACTGGTTCAGTGAGCCTTGGGTTTCTAAGGGAAGAGAGGATGAAAATGTTCAAACCTTGACCGTTGCTCCAGGGAAGAAGAGCCAGTTGCCCGTGTCTACTGGGTCAAGACTGTCCTCCAGAATGACTTGTCTGTGGGCCGAATTGATGACCAGGATGTTATCCAGGGCCCAGCAGGCCTCATACACCTCACCCACACGCAGGCTGTCCTGTCTCCACTGGAACTGCACGTTCTCCCCTTTGGCTTCCTCAGGAAGGTAGAGGATGTGGATGACTGTGCTCACATTGGAAGGGGCTCTGGAACAAGTGTGAGAAGGAAGGTCAAGCTCACAGTTCAGACCACAGCCTCACGTGAACACGTGATGCTCATTACAGACCAAATGCAAGCCTATGCTCCAACCGCTTGTTACAGTTTTCCTATTAAAGCAAGTACTAAGTGTGTTCAAATCCGTCAGGAAAAGAACAGTGGCAGAGAAGGTGGCACAAGCTGCTATAATAATACAAAAGGAGTCAAACTGTATCTAGAAGAGTTTTGGCACATGGTAGATATCCCTTTAAAAATCATTCATTTGATAAGAAAAAAAGAAAAAAATTGAAATCAAGTAATGTTGATTCTTACTTTGAAATTATGCATCAACTGGAGGTCATTGTATATAACATGTTTAAGAAAAGTGATATGTTTAAGATAAGTATATGTACATATATGTGACATGTTTATGTATCCATATTTGTATGTGTGATATATATGTGATATGTTTAAGTATATAATAGATACATGGTATATTTAAGTGTACATACATACATATATTATATGTGGTCATTATATAATAGTCATTTTATTTTTAGTCATCAGATACATTTTTATATCTGATGACTGAGTGAAATTAGGGATTTGTCATAGAATTAAATGTATTCACTTATAATTATTTACAATTTTATGCAGGCCAATTTTTAAAAATTGGTATAATTTAACACACTTTTAATATAATATCCATTAGAATCTAGCTCTTTCTGTTATATAATACAAGTTTTATTAATCATTTTATTCTACCAAAGTAGAAATCTGCTGTTGTAAAAATGATCGTTTAGCTGAGATTAAAAATGGTGCTAAAATGCAAACTAGTGGTAGGCTGGGCTGCTATAAATCAGGTTTGGAAGGGCTGGGGAACAGCCGTATTTTTCACCCACCAGTGAAGCACACATATATCTTCAGAATTGTCAGTGGGGTTATAGATGGTGTATCTCACCTTTGGGGGCAATCAATTCCCTTCTCATTTACAATATTTTATGGTGAGTATTTTTTTTAGCTTCAAAAAGAATTTAAACTGAAGAAGAGAATGTACTTTGGTGTTCAGACGGTGGTTAGAAAAATCTTTCGTGCTGATCACCAATGGTAAGGGCATTTTGCATGCAGAAGTATGGCGGCTTGGTATGCAGCCTAAAATTCAAAGTTTCATTTCATGAAAAAATCTAATGTACTCAGCTGAATGTGATGTTCCTTTGTGCAATCAAATGTGCACTTTCATTCTTATCACTTGAAAAGCATATAGTGCTTTTCTAGCAAGAAATACACATTATAATTTACTTCAGTTATGGTATAATATAGTAAAAGAAAGCTGTGGATATAAAGGTAAAATTTCTATATGTATGTTGGTTTGATTACATCCATTCAGATGTTAAGTATCCGATGTGAATGCATTTTCAAAACAGAAAATATAAAGACTAGCAAATATTGTCATAAATTTGACACAGCATGTTAGAGCTCAGTGTGCAGTAACTACCAGTAAATTATACAGCATCCAGGCATGGGGGAATCAGTTATTAAAATCCTGTCTTAGAATTACCTTTTCCAGTTTTGTTAGACTAAAGCTTGTGGGTTGTATTCGTTTTTTAATATACTTCTGGAAACCTTGTACAAATTGGCTAGTATTAAAGATTATCAACTTAATTTTTCTTCTGCTTCCTTAAACAGATCACTGTCCTCTTAATATAGAGAAAAGAACTAATGGAATAAAATGTCACAAAATTGATGGAAAATATTCTACTTAAATGTTGCCAATGTAAGAACCAGCCCAGTTGCCACAATCCCTTTAATACGGATTAATTTAATGTGGGGCTCTGGCCCTCAGCACAGCAGGCGCTGTGTCTGTATTGGTTTCCTTTTCATTTTACATCTGGAATCAATCATCTACTCTGAATTTTAGTTCCTGGTTAAAACTCTGCAGTAGTGGTAAAAATGATCTGGTATTTTCTAAGCTCATCAAATCCTTCCAACTTTAGAGTTCCTTTTACCTGGAGCATCCTATTTCCTTTTCTCATCGGAGAACTCTTGACGTAAAGAAGATATAGGATAGGCCTGCGTGATTTCAGAAGTGAAGTGGCAGATGATGCAAAAAGCTATGTACCCCTACCACCACGGACAGGGATGGATGCAGGCGGTTGTTACAGGTCATGCTCTCAGCTCTGGATGCCAGGCACAGACAGGTCACCTCCTGCCGGTCACAGCTGGTGATGTTATGTGGCAAAGGATACTCTCTCAAAAGATATGATGCCAAATGTGCTGCAGGCCAAAACAGGTCAGTACAAGGAGTACTGATGGTAGGAGCTTATGAGTGGGAGGGTTACACTCTATTAGCATCTTCCTCACGTAGTAATTATTTATGCTCAGGACTTGAGGAATGAACAACCGAAGCATTTGAGCCATAAAGAAAGACCTCTAGATAGAAGGAAGGCAACCAGAGGTGCAGACTTCTTCTCACAACAGATCTGGAACAAATACTTGAAATGATAACGAACCTAATTTTCTCCAGCTGAATCCAATCAGCGGTATTGTTCTTGGCGTATGACACGGAGATGCTGGGGTCAGAGTAACTAAAGCGACATGATCCTGACCCTATAAATAAGAGTAACAACAAATTTCACAGTTAAAAACCAATGCGATTACAGGTAATATCCCTGTCAACATTTCAATTCCCTATAAGTATTCCCCTGTAAATATTTTCAATATTTTAAAAGTATCTAAATGTTTCCTCCATTACTCCTACTGTGTCGAATTTTCCCGTGTTCTGTGATAATGAATATAATCTAATAAACAACCTTAGGAACTGGAAGGAAGGAGAAAAAGATACATTTCCTGTTTCTTTGGAGACACATGAACTATTTTACTTAGATTAAAATAAACAGTTCTGTAGAAAGAAATATCTAAATTTACAGAATGATTAACAATGCCATGATTGCTCTTGAAGGTTAGTATCAATTGATAGCGATTATTTTAAATGGTATATGACTTGTTGATTTGGGGCAAAGTCACCATTCTCTGTATGTGTGCTAGTTAAAGGAGGCAGTAGCATCTGGGGAAATAAAACACTGAAAACACTCCAGTTCTAAACACATTCTGACAGCTGGAGGTGTGACAGGTATGACTTTACCGCAGCTCAACACTTGGTATTTAAGACAGAGACATAATACCTCACCATGAGTATTTGGCAGTTGCTTCTCATCATTATTTACAATATTGGAGTATGAATTCCAAAGGAAGTTCTAGAACTGATGAAGAGTTTGAGTATTTTCAATGAGTTCATATAATGAAGAATGGTCTGAGTATAATTTCAGGGATCTCAGAAAAACCCAAACAGCCATCAAGCATTTGCTTCAAGTTTACTGTAACTAATATATCAGAGGTTTTTATATAGCAATAAAAACAAATGATCCAAAAGAAAAAGAAACAGTACAATTTGTGTTTAACTTCCACCCATCTGCTACAAGAGCCTCTGTTTCAGCAAATAGCATCTGTTGATGGTTTTCCATTTGTAGTAGTCAGGGCGCAAGCGTTCATCAGACTCATTTATTTCATTTCAGTGGTGTTTAGTAAAAAAAAAAACCAGTTAGTTTGAAATTGCCAAAGTTGTCAATGTGCCAAAAGGCCAAACAGCAGTTTACCTAGATTTATTCTCACAGCTGAAATGCAGGTGAAAAGGGGCGGAAGGAAGGGGTACCCAACAGGACACCCCCGGCTATCCTGCTTACAGGGAAACTCGCCTTATGCCACTGCAACTGTTGTGAAAGTCTACCTTTCATGAGCAGTTGGTTAAAATAAACATCAAACTGTGTGGCTGGAAATGGAAGCTGGCAGGATCCGTGGGACAAACCACACAAGAATGAGGTCTGGAAGGGAAAGGCATTTCAGGGGAAGTCCAGGCTAGTTTGAAGATTTATGTTCTATTTGCATGCTTCTTTCATGTTTTGCATGTCCCAAGGGCTTAAAAGTCAATGAATGAGGTGACTCCTTGTAAAGGAAAGAATGACAACCAGAAAGTGACATGCAGAATGCAAACTCTTGCAAACTGTTTATAAAGCAAGCATAGAGACAATGCTGACACACATCAAGTAGATACTGAAAACATCCCAATCACACTTACGTTTTCTATCGGTTTTCTCATGCTGCCTTTACGGTGTTATGAGAGCAAACTTCCAGCCTATGAATCAGACACGCTTGACTCTTGACTCACTTTCCCTCAGCCACTGGATCATGAAATTCTCTCATGTCTAAAGTGAGTTCTTTAATCCATGTCCTCTTCCCCACCGTCTAAGGGGTCCTCATCAGCTCTTGCTGGGTGTCTGTGACTGTGATTTGCTCATTATCTTACCTCTCGCCCCCTCTGACTTCACTTGTGTTCCTTCTATAAATGAGTGAGTCTCCTGCACCCTCGTTTATTAATTAATTATTAACCTCATTTACTAATTCCCCAGTCTCTCAGCACATTGCCTCCAGCATAAAGAGATCAAATAGGTACTCTTAAGAATGAACTGTACCATGGTGATCATAAAGGGTTCCAGTGAAGGGGTGTTCACCTAGGAGACCACGGCTTGGATTCAGGGTACAAGTGGCCTACCAAGAGAACCCAGATGAGAACTGGCAGCTGGGGGATGCACCCGCTGGAGAAGTGTTCATCTTTGGAGATCTGCCTTACTCAGAGTCTATTCCTGAGTCACTCTTGCAAATGGTACCAGTCCAGTGGATGAATCATACCCCATACTCAGTCAGAGGATAAAACTGTTCCTCACAGAAACTACTTTGAGAATAAAATGCCCCCTGTCACATAGATCCCAGTCAGTAGTATTGTGAGATCTGTTCTTTCCCAAACTCAACATGGCTGTTTGACCCTTGTGTAGGAGAGGGGGGGAGTTAGTAACTCTTCATTGCATTCTTTCATACCCTAGTGCCTAATACTACTGCCAACTTCCTGTAACCAGATGTGATATACAGAATTACTGTTTCTACAAGACTCTTTCATATGGAGTGGGGTACCTGAAACAGGTGGTACCTCTTTATTTCCTCTCACATCAAAGGTGTCTGGCACATGTAAGACCAGATAATAAAGACGATGCTAAGTGTTAAATGCAAAATACCCCCGCTTGCAGATCCATCTCTCAGATGCCAGATCACATTTAATGCAATCACTCCCCGTAAAAATAGCAGCATCGTAAGAATTACTGATGGAAGGAAGCTCACTGAAACCATAGCAACAACTATGGTCTAAGAGAAAATGATGGGCTTAAAATGGGTACCCAGAAAGCAGAGGCAGGTAGGTTGCTTTAGGCCTGCTGGGTCTGTTTAAGAGTTCCAGGAGAGCCAGGGCCAGGGCCACATAGTGAGACCTTGTCTCAACAACAACAACAACAACACAAAAACTTTAAGCACTTGGTTTTTTCCCAACCTATGAAAAAAGTCTGTTAACTTTTATTTTAACTCACAAAAAAACGAATAAAGTATACTGTTACTAAATAAAATCAGTGAACTTCTCACATTTACTGAAGATGCAACATACCCAAGAAATCTGGTTACCATGTAGTGCTCACAGACAGATGACCACCATGCCCACTCTTTGAGGGAGGGCCATATAGTTTATGTTAAAGGGACTTTATTAGTTCTGTCTAGGTATCTTAGTTGTCAGTTCTTAATTTTAAGTGGATAGGATGCTGACTGATAAAGATGCACAGATACCAACAGTCATTTACAGCATTATTTTTTTGTTTTACTCTCAATATTGATTTTATTGTTTCAAACTTAAGGAAACATATTAAGGGTAGTTCATACAATACCATTTACTCTGATTTGCTATTAGCTTACACTAATCATTATTACTTTTCTTTTCTTTTTTTATTAGATATTTTCTTTATTTACATTTCAAATGTTATCCCATTTCCTAGTTTCCCCTACAAAAATCCCCTATCCCCTCCCCCTCCCCCTGCTCACCAACCTACCTACTCCCATTCCTGGTCCTGGCATTCCCCTATACTGGGGCATAGAGCCTTCACAGGACCAAGGGCCTCTCCTCCCATTGATGACCGACTAGGCCATCCTCTGCTACATATACAGCTAGAGTCACAAGTTCCACCATGTGTTTTCTTTGATTGGTGGTATAGTTCCAAGGAGCTCTGGGGTTACTGGTCAGTTCATATTGATGTTCCTCCTATGGGGCTTCAGACCCCTTCAGCTCCCTAGGCACTTTCTCTACCTCCTTCATTGGGAACATTGTGCTTTGTCCAATGGATGACTGTGAGCATCCACTTTTGTATTTGCCAGGCACTAGCAGAGCCTCCCAGGAGACAGCTATATAGGGTTATTGATCACTCATAAATGTCTGTACAGCAATAGATCTTTTTTTTAACCAGTATTTCACCTCTGGTTTAGGACACACTTGCACTGCAGTATAATGGAAGTCATCCATTGTCTGTGATAAAGGTGCTGGGTACCACCTTGAAACTGTCCAGCAGGAAGCAGCCCGACTCTTCAGTGAGAAGTCTTGAACTATGCCACTGACCTGGATCTTTGAATCTGTGCTATTTAAAAACCCTATGTAGCATGATCAAGTTACATATAAGAACACTAGATTGTCTTATGACTTCTCAACATTTACATTTAAAATTCTGTCCTCAGATCATAGTTGTTGACTGTAGGGTATATATTAAGACAAAGAGAACATATGGATAACAATTTCCTTTTTCCCCACACACCACAAGACTACATATGTCACATTTCCTTTATATTCCTGTTTTCTACCTATTTCTTGCTATAATGAGCTATTTCTTTCCTAATTGAAACTGTACCCTTCTTCTAATGTCTCTCTGCCTTGCCCAGCATCCTCACCTTTGGGTTCTGGTGAGCACCATTCTAGTCCCTAGTAGACCCAAACTGTTTTAATCTTCTCTTTTCTCTACATTTACCCACGCTGGTTCTATTACTTACTTCTCGGGCATTTATTAAAACCTATCCTGTAAGGACCCAGAACGATGGTAAATATTCTTTATCAAGTGGACAGGTAGGATCTGGAATTACCCACGAGACAAACTCCTGGGCATGTCTGTGAGGGAATTTCTAGTTTTGGCTAAGTGAAGTAGAAGAATAGACAGTATATGTCAATGATATCATTCCATGAGCTGAGGATGCTGATTGAATAGAATGAAGAAAATAAGTGAGCTGAGCACCAGCCTTTGTCTCTGCTTCCTGATTGTGGATGCCCTGGGACCAGCTGCCTCACGCTCCTGCCACCATGCTGTCCCTGATACAATGGACTGCACTTCAGATTATAGGATAAAATAAACTCCTTCTTAACCTGCTTTTGTCAAGTATCATTTTCATAGCAATGAGAGAAGTAATCCAGATTTATCTCTCCCAAGGGGTTCCTATTTAGAGATCCAAAGGCTACTGCCTATCTCCAGTAGACATCTAATATTTAGTCAGACAAAATTAGAAACACTGTTTTCCCACTCTTTAGAGTGATATTTTCTGATAAATTGTCTACAAGTCGCTATGCGTAGGGGTTAGGAGAGCAGAAAATCTGTTCTACTTAAATTTGACACTATCCATCAAGAAATAAAAATCCATCAACCTAAAAAGAGCTTCTGTGAACAGCCAGGTTCTACTCTATGCACCCCACTTCATGTGCGCCCACGACAGCTGATAAATGGGAATCAGAACCAGGCATAGCAGAACCCAATTCATAATACGCTTGGTGCACAGAACACACACTCCTGTTTCTTTTTTCCTTTAAACCATACACAGTGTCTGAAATGCCTTACACACTCAGAGCATGTTGGGACATGTTTCTGTGGCTTTATTTCTACTTAGGACCATCAGTTAATAGGACTGTTATTGCTTTGTTATTGACAAACAGAAAAACACAAATACTCAAGCGTGTGTGTGTGTTTGGAAGTAGGAAAGAGAAGGGGAAAATGATGTAATTATATCATCAAAATTGAAAAAAAATAACTTTAAAAAGAAGTCAGTTACCCTGGTATGGTATTGGCATTAAAATTAAATGTCAGATTTCAGGTTACCTGCACTTGTACCCTAATGATTCAATTCTAATGGTGACCTGAAAATCTACCACTAAGCCATGCCCCAGCCCTTATCATTGCAATCCCCCCAAAAATTTATAGCAAACTTGGTCTGAATCTCAGTTAAAAGTTGTAACTAAAATTAATTATGGGTTCAATTAATTATAAAATTGATGCCTGGTCCTATGTAAATAGTAGTGTTCCTATTATAATTTGGAAGAAATAGACAGGTAACGTTCTGCCTTTCTGCCTTTGTAAATGGCAGCTAGGCCACAAGGATAAGCAATCAATTAATGAGTCAACACACTATAAAAAGTAAGCACTCACGTCAGGGCCATGTGGGAACCCAGAATTCTACACTCTTATTCAGTCTTATTTCTCCTGACTTTAGCTGTCATTCTGATAAAAGCAGACCCCAGACCAGCCCTTCTCCCCTATGAGGAAAAGCATTGTTTATTATCCTGTTTACACAGGTTCTGTGACAGCCAGAGATCCGTCTGCACGGCTCTGACACCGTCCACTCGTTCTGTTGGGCTCACTCACACACTTCGAACCCCTGTGAATGGTCACACTCTCAGATCCCTGCCTTTACCTGGCCACCGTCAATGTGATTCTCCTCCACCACTCTCAGAATCTGGATTTAACTTCCTAGTGCACAGCTATGTCCACAAACACTCATTTGGCCATGTCCTCCTCCCTCCAGAGCTTTCGCTCTACCAGAGCAGAGATTTCATTTCTCAAATCCTGTCCCCCAGCTCTCACTGAAGAGCTGACTGAACATTTATCAAATGAAATAAATGTTCTCCAGACTTAACTCTTGGCCATGTACTAACAGCATCATGGTGTCGTCACCGTTGTAGCTCCTCTTTCCTCAGGACAGCCTCTGTCCACCAGAATGGAGACTGAAACTGGAGCTGTCTTCTAAGCTTGCACTGAGACAGTGACAATGCTACACCTTTGCTCTTGTTTTAACACTGCCCTTTGGTGACACAAATCAACAACTGGGAAAGTAAAGACCCAGCAACTACTCCTGCATCTCTGGTGTGGGTACCCTTCATCACTAAGACAGTCAACATAACAAACATGCTTCCTGATGTGGTGCTCTCAATAGGTCTGGCCTGCACAGATGCATGGGTTTGAATGCTTGCCCTATAGGGAGTGGCACTACTGGGGGTGTGGCCTTGTTGGAGGAAGTGTGTCACAGCAGGGGCAGGATTTGAGGTCTTCTATGTTCAAGCTAAAATCAGTGAGACATGCAATCTTGTTCTCCTGTCTGCAGATCAAGATGTAGAACTCTCAGCTCCTCCAGCACTAGGTCTGCCTGGATGCCACCATGCTTCCCACCATGACAACAATGGAGTAAACCTCTGAACTGTAAGCCAGTGCCAATTAAATTATTTCCTTTATAAAGGTTGCCATGTTCATAGTGTCTCTTCACAGTGATGGAGAGCCTTTCTAAGACATCTGACAAAATGCTTTCCTGGATAACTTGTTCACTTGTTATCCCCAGTTCTAAGATATTACAGTACAATGGCAAAACATTTATGCAATAATAAAAACAGGCACCTTTTTTTTTGTAAAACAAGGAGTTTCCAGGGGCATATTTTCCTTCACTTACTCAATGGTGGGTAGAGGGTTCATTTGGTGTGAACATCCCCTCTCCCCATAATTCTCTCCTAATTACATGAACATCAAAATATGTGTGTCAACAAATACACGCTGTAAAATCTAATGCTATAGAACATTCTGAATATAAAAGAAGACCCTTGGCCTCAAAACCTACATTAATTTGTACATTGATTTATGTTCTTGATTAGAAATCAGAACACAAAACTCAGCAGTGTGTAGCCATCTCCATGGACCTTGGCAATGAATAGGATACAAGCAAACAATGGAATAGTACGTGTTAAAGATGCCATGGGAACTTGAAAGGAAAAGCAGAGGGTACTGGCAGGAGACAGTTACAAAAGGCCATCAATTTGTCAGGATGACTTACTGCAACGTATATAAACACAGTGCTTAAGTCTAACATATTTACTATGGACCAAATGCATTTAACACTGAGCCGACATACATGTCCTGGCACCTTCCAAGGCCCTGTTGGGAGCTCTAGCAACATGTTACATGACAGTATTTTAAAATATCTGCTGTCTCTATTCTTACAACCCTCTCAAGCTGCCTCTCACTCCAGCCAGGGGTGATGGCGGCACTGGGAATTTTGATAAGGAAAAGCTAATTTGAAGGTTCATTTATTGTGGGTTGCTCGGACATGTTTCTGCAGTTTTCTCTATTTTAAAGTAGAGTTATTCCCAGTATGAAAAGGGCTTCTAGGAGCTCCTACAGCCCGCTGTGCTGACGCACACAGCACTGTGACTCAAAGGCGACGATGACACATTGGTTAATGAATGACGTCAATTCAAATACAAGTTTAATATTAGTCACTGCACAGAGAAAGTTAAAAGTACCCTGACGTCTAAATGAGACTTTTTCTGTTTAATAATCAATCCCCCAAATCTAAAATGACATTATTAATAAGGTGTATGGATGGTAAAATGTTAAGCATCAAAATCCAGAGGCAGAATTACCTCTGTGCTCTTGACTGAGAACATTACAGAATGAAGTATCTTGAGAGCATGTAGACAATGCCCAGGATCAACATTCTAGGGCCCAAACTTATTAACAAAGAGGTTTATGTCTTGGTTCTGTAACATTTGCAGAATGGTAAGTTTCTAAAAATCTCACACTGGCTGTAATTTTTCATTCTAAATGAATAGGCAGAATCGTACCTTATTTTAATTCCGTGGTTTTACTTTTTTTCCCCTTATTGAAACTCTTACCAGGCCCCTCCAAATTATGAATGAAATGTACCCACAAACCCTGGCCCTCCTTCTGCTGAGAACAAACACAGCAGGTTTATTTCTGAGTTTCATTCATGGTCAAAGCCCTAGTACCAGAGGACAGAAACTCACGCCACCAGCTTTGTTTTTCCTTTCCTGAGCATGGTGCAACCCAGTGAGAAATTATTTTAACAATACAAGGAGAGTGGGGATGCGTATGGCTAGGTCCAGTTATTCCGGGATGTATAAATCTACACTGTGGATGCTTATTTTAGCTAGTTAGTTAGCTAGTTAGTTAGTTTGTTTGTTTTTGAGACAAGGTCTCACTATGTAGCTCTGACTGTCCTGGAATTAACTCTGTAGACTATGCTGGCCTCAAACTCACTGAGCTCTGTCTGCCACTGCCTCCTGAGTGCTGGGATTAAAGGCGTGCGCCACTATTCCTGGCTCTATAGATACTTCAAAGTAGCATGCTGTTCATGGCAAACACATGTAATTTCATCTGCCAATTTAAAATAAATGGGTATATAAAACTGTTTTGATAAATGAGAAAGTACTTAGAATTTCTAAAATTCTTCTCTCTATTACTGAGTCAAGATACTCCAATAAGGAAATGGATCATGTTACCATTAGGTTGGGATTAAAAGAATTACTTTTAAATAGTTTTTTTTTACTACATAAGAAATATTCAGCTTTGGAGTTGAATCTGAATGAGATCTCACGAGCTTCAGACATTCAATAGAAGTGAAAGAGGACCTGCAGGTCCCAGGATCTCCTCCCTGCAGTGCTTCTGTGCCACACTGACCGACTGGTGCCTCTACAGAGCTGTTACATACTAGCACATGAAAAAAATAGCAATTATAAGTGGGAGTCAAATCTAGCCCATCTGAAGCATGCCGGAGAGCTACCAGCTCACTCTGCAGCCACTCTGTAAGCACCCTGTACAATGGAGGGGACTCTAAGTACCCCCCGGAGCCAGGAACTTTTCAAAATTCATAAGAAATGTTCATTTCTTCCTATCAGTTTTGCTAGGTGACATAAACTAAGCAACTTTATAGTGTTTGACATAACATCTAGGCCATTTAAAACCAGAGATATTAGTACTGTCTAATGAACACTGACAAGTTACTCCCTCCTTGGGAAAAGAGCAATGTGGGCTCTAAAGTCCAAGAGGCTTAGTGGACAACATGCTTCATATAGTTGGTTTATTAAATTTACAGATTTCAGAAAGGAAATACTGGCACATATACTATATAATATGCCACACCCCAAAGTTGTTGCAATGCTTTCTAATCAAATACATTAATATTGCTGCAGTGAACTGTGTACATATTCACTTGAATAGTAGAGATTTAAAGGCTATAAATAGCTTTAAAACATTCCAGTCAAGTCTTGCTAGCAAATGAATTCAGCTCATGCCCAGGTTTGCAACCACAGATATTAAAAAACAAACCTGGCTTATGCTTTTCTTCTTAGTTTTTTTTTTTTTTTTTTATAATTTGAAACTGTAGATTGGGGACTGTGTGTGTGTATCTCTGGCAGCTCCCTCTATTTCTTTTCCCCTTTAGAGGAACAGGATAAATCAATTGGCATTTCATGTCTCAAGGCCTAGGTAGTTTCTTTCTTTTTTTTCTTTTTTCTTTTTTACATGGTTATGCCCTTTCCCACTAATCTCAGAACTTTCTAAAGTAAATCAGAGCAGAGCACAGCAGAAGGAAGCATTGCCCTCCTGGGGATTGGTAGTGGCTGTGGAGAACAGCCTCCGACGGCCTAAGTTCTGCCTTAAAAACAATCTGCCTTTTAAAATGCAGCACTGAGCCACAGGAGGAGGAGAGGACCGATCTCACAGAATTGATAGATGGGGAAGAACACTGGCAGAAATCATGCCTCTAGATAACATAGTGGGGCCATAAATACTGCCGGCTCTAGGAGTGTCTGCACGGGGGCCATGGAGGACTCTGATGGCACAAGTGCCACAGCTGCCATCACTCAAACCTCAGCCTCTGGGATGAGCAGGCTGCACGCGCTGCATGTAAATGACAGCATTTGATATAAAAACATCAAAAAGTTATGGAGTGCATGCAATCTGGCTGCTTAGGGTTTCCTGCTATGATTGAAGCAAAGTGTAGCAGGATCAACATGCCCCCTCATCTTTCAAGATGGGTAAATGGAGGACAGGACCATTAACTCAAGATTGGAAGGAAAGAGATGAACAGGTGACTTTGAGGAAAGCTTTTAAAAGGCTATCCAGTGCCCCTCCCAGGAGCTCACCTGTGACTGTAAGCTGCAGCAATCAAGAAATAGGTGTGCCTCACTCTAAACTCACGTTGGAAAATGTGATGGGCAACATGAACCTACTGCAATAATAGCTACACTGGTAATTATATTTAGTGCTTTAATAATTTTTTAGCTATGAGTAATTTTTTAATGATTAAATGGGGGGGGGAGGGGAAATACCAGCACAGTGGCCCCAAGGCATCAAAGAAAATACCAAGAGCTTATTTGCTATTTTGTGATTTTTCTTTAAAATAACCCCTCCTCAATCAAGGCTAACATTATCTACACAACCAATTTTTTTTTTTACAGTGAATGTCTGTTTAACTATTTCACTGGAGGCAGCTGTGCAGATTTATTCATCTTTGCCCATCACGTCTTTTAACAATAATAGCACAGAAAACGACTATCTTACACTTCAAAGTTTTATTTCTATCTTTATGGAAACTGCAAGAAACAGTCTAGGACCCCTCGTTTACTTGTTGTGGTAACAAACTGACCTACTCTTACCATGAGAGCAATATTGTACTATGTCAGCTCTAGAAGTATTAACCTACAACTAAACTGTGACCCCAAGTTTAAACATTAAATATTGTCTTCTTCAGGTCAGGTTAGTACCACTTAGTTTTTATGCTGTTTTTTGTTGTTGTTGTTGTTGTTGTTGTTGTTCCTTTCCTACTCTAAGGAACCTACAGTATTGTAGCAGTTTTCTGTTTGTGCATATTGCTTTATTTTGCTACATACTGATATAAATTTACATAATTTATAAATTGGATAGATTGAAAATAGCTTTTCTCCAATAGAACTTTATCTTATTTTCTAATACTGTTCAAAGTAGGTTGTTTTTTATTATTCTTGTTGTCTTACTGCCTATCAGCTAATCACAGAATGCCATGGAGCAAATGTAGTGTTCAAGACAAGAGGAAATCTACCAGGAAAGATGGTTTACCTTAAGTATGTTATTTTACCAGATCTCAGATCATGAGTTAAAATAAGTGCTAAGGAATGGATGCAGAGGGAGTTGATCCTTGGCTGAGTCCATGCTCCGTCTAGCCCCCAGTAGGCATGCTCTTAGCTGCAGACTGCATGTTCAATGGCGTTACACATCCTTGAATGCAGGGCTGCTCCTATAGTTCATGAAAGGCAGGCTTGATCTCTCCGTGCTGTGCCTGCATGAAAAGCTCACAGCTTATGCCCTGCTTAAGTTCAGGGGCTGAGGCCAAAGAGGCAGGGCTTTGATTCACGGGTAAAAAGCTGGGCAGGGAAGAATGCATACTCCATCAGATAATGTTTTGTGGCAGCCCAGGCAGGAAATGTCCTGGGGCTTCTACGTTCCAAATGCCATAAACGGGAATCATGGCTGAAAGGGTGCCACAGATAATCACTTTAATTAAGAACTGTCCCATTCTGTACAAAGGAAAGTCCTGGAGTTATTCTTGGACCTGTTAAGAACAAATGAATTCAATTTTGATAAAATAGGACAACCAAAGTTAATAGCTTCAATGATTATTTTATTAATAGAAATTGTTAATTTAGAGAAATGAATGTGTCCATAATATTTGGTCAGCATTGACTTATCAGTGAATAATTATTTAAGCATGGAAATCTAGGATTTAATGTCTGCATTGCTATTGTGCTCACTAAACATACTCCTGGGAGAAAGCTTGACATGTTTATAGTTTATAGTATTTATAATTGAGGAAACATAATATTATAAAAAGAACTATTATACATGGGAAGATTAATTTTAAGTATTTACTCAAATTGATATTAAGGATTAGGAGTAGTCAAAATAGAATATTCAAATTAATGACCCCTCAGAAGTAGTCTGTAGGTATTAAAACCATGTTTCTTTTAAATCTTTCTCAACCATATTTTAAGAGCAAGTGGTTCATTTTCTGTTTGGTATCTGTTTATTTTTAAAATGAGGGTACCATGGAGCAATGACTTCTGCTTGGGGTTAAATCTGTCAGGGAACAGGATCTATGCACTTTGCACAGAAATGTGATGGTGTCTGACCTGTTAATATCTCATTCACCTTCCTGGCTACGCTAGGGGACCTCCTCCAGCTTCCACCTTCCTGGTTAGAACTCGCTAGGGGACCTCCTCCAGCTTCCAGCAGATGGACATGACCACAGTGTAGGAAATGAACAGCTGTACTCCTCTTCGGCGCCTTTCTCGCTTTTAGTCCCATCCCTGTTTTCTGCACTGTAATAATCCCACGTCTCATAGGAAAAGGCACACTGATTCTTTTGCAATTTGTATATGTCACAAATGCTGTGACCTCCCCCAAGCCTTTCCAAGTATCAACTCTTTCCCAATTTCCCTTCATGGTCACAGAAGAGAGATTTTACCAGAGACTGTGATAAGGAAACTCATGGACAAGAAATGTCAAATGCATCAGGTTTGCAAAGATTTCCTCCTTTCCCTGGACCAATATAATCAATGCCTCAGTGCTCATGTGTCTGCCCCCCAAAGTACCAATTTTTACTTGGGGGTATCAGATAAGCATCTTTATTTGAATTATCAGCTTTTTTTTTTTTTTTTTTTGCTCAGATCTTGGTCTCAGCTCTCAGAATGGCCTGCAAGGTAAAATCCTTTTAAGGGTGTTGCCATTCTTGCTCCTGTCAGCCTCCCTCCAAGAGAGATGAGGCCCTGCCCTGGAGCTCCCTTTCTCCTGCATGCTCTGCTAGGATGCGTTTTTAGTTTCTTCTGCTCTGAGTCATGTAAACATCGTTGCTGTGTACCATCCAACTTGCTTTGTTTTCACAAAGAAACTCCTCTTGCCCAAAGTATTTGGTAATCATTTAAGGGATAGCATTTAATCTTTGATTTGATAATTTTTTTAAAAAAAATATCTGGGGCACATCATAAATTTTTGTTTTTCCATGTGATTACAGGTACCATTATAGAGAACTTCCCAAAGAGCTTCTCTGTGACAGAAGGGTTGCCCATCAAGTCCCTTGGATGATCAACAGGGGACCGGAGATCACTGGTTCCCATTAAGATCTGAACTGTCCATGGATTTCCCTCAGCCTATTCCTCTGCCACAGCCATCAGAATGGGTATGACCCTGAGTATGATGGGACGCACCACTCAGTCACATTCCTCAGCTATGAATTAAGCTCATTTTAGTTCCCGTGCATCTAGTTCCCATTTATAAAGAGAGACGGACACTGCCAGTCCCTGGTGATCATCTCAGCAACAAAGGGTGCTCGAGAGACATTGTCAATACTGATGACCAGCCTCCCACGCTATGAGGAACCCCCCTGATAAACGCTAGCAGAGTGTGGTTAGGAATGAACTGCTGATGTTTATTATTTAAGGACCATCAGACGAATGACAATGTGAACGCTTCAAGAGAAAAGACATAATCTTTACTTGAGTTTAGATGACGTTCATCTTTTATTTAGTTACTGGTTCTAGTAATTAAAATTTAATCTAAAAAATTTCCTAGAAACTTATGCTTAGTGTAATTTTACTGTAGTATTTAAACTGAGAAAAACATTCTCTTTAAAATAGCACTTAATTCTTTGGTGTGAAAAGGATTCAAAATATATAAATATATTTTAAAATGAACTATATATATTTAAGTTAAACTCATCTTTTAAGCTATATCTGCCATACAGAAGCACAGGCCACTCCTGTGATAAAAGAGCAGACTTTCCAGGGCCAAAATCAGCTCCACACAGTTATTTATTAAATTAAGGTACTACAGAAGTATTCTATATGTACATATTTAGATTTATATGTTTTAACATATATCCTAGAGGTATGAAAATCAAGTCATAAAATTATTTTAATGTATATTGCACCTGAGAACTTTATAATAAAAACATGTATTGAACTTCAACTTCAGAAAGCATAAGCATTAAATTAATTCTGCTATTAAACATTCCCAAAATTCCAAGTTTTATTTACATTTGTTTTGAGCTCAGCTTCCCAGACATTTTATTGGTGGGACACAGATCGCCATGTTCCAGACAAGGTTTTCCTATTTGGTAATCAACTCTCCAAGGCCTTACTTCGCAAGGATAGCAGAGCTGGCAAAGCACAGACTCTAATTTAAATACAGTACATAATTTCAGTAAGTTCGTGCAGGAAAGGAGCAGTAATTCATACAGAGGTACCCAAGACTCAATTCCTCCTCCCTCTCAATTACCTGCTCTAAAAGAACTGAGGAAATTTATCTACTGAATCAGGTTCTGTGTAATTAAGATGTTTATGAATTGGGCTCAGGGGGGAAATGAACAGCTTCTCTGTGCCATACAAACTGTAATCTCTCACACACGTGGCATTTTATTTCTTTATTTAATAAAAATACGAAGCCACATTTCTCTTCTTTTTTCATAAGTTTCTGTTCAGCTGGGAGCACCTCAAACGCTGGACTGTTCTACTGGCTAGTCTACAAAGTATGGCCACAGAGAGTAGGCAGCTCTGACTTATATCAAAGATACCTTAGCATGTGTTGTACAGAAAGCAACTCAGGCCCGAGTCCTTTCACATACTAATATCTAAATACAAAGCATTTATGATCTGATGTTCCCCATGTCTTGAGATTATTAAAGCAAACCAAAAGCAATACAAACACAGACTGACATCCCTCTAACATAAACACTCTCACACACTCACAACCTCCCAATATAACAGCACATATACACAACTCCCCAATATAAAACACAATAGCCTCCAGACACACAACCATCCAGTACAAAAAACAAAAGCCCCAGACATTTATCATCAATAAAGCCAAATTTAAAAAGGTAATTAATGGATTTCCAACAAACCATAGATTCTAAATGAGTTCAATAACTCCATCCTGTTGAGCACATGTATATTTCTGCCTACTCCTGTCAGTAGAAGCAATGTTTATTGGTGATTCCTAGTTTTCTTCTGGATCATCTCCATTCATTGACATCCTCAGATCGTCTCTCTGAAAACCACTTTTGTCATGAAAGTCTGCATCACACCAGCTCAACATATATCTTGATGCCACTGGAATCATTACCTGTTACTCTGGTAGGAAATCTCTATTTGTGTGTCGCTGGCTTTGGTGCTAAGACCAACCCAATGCTAAGTCAGATCTACTCAAGTTACACCATCTGTTTCTGTTTGTCTGCTTGTGTGTGTGTGTGTGTGTGTGTTTATGCATATGTAGGTGAATGTACACACGGAGGACTGAAGTTCATGCTTGCTTTCCACTGTATTTACGGAGGCACAATCTCTTCCCGAATGCAGGGTATGCCAGCTCCTGCTGGTCTAGGTGGCCTAGCCAGCTAGCCACGGGGACCTCCTATCTCTGCCTCTGAGTGCTGGGATCGTAAGTGGTGCCTGTTCTGCTTTTTAAATGAGAGTCTGGTGTAAGGACCAGATCACAAAGGGCTTACTCACTGAGCTGCCATCTCCGCAGCCCACACTATTTGTTCTTTATGGTGTCTGTTTACCTTCGATCCTCATTTGGTGAGTGGTTTCCATTCATCTCAAGAAAGAGCTGGGTAAAAGTGAACAGTATATTCTTATAGAGTAGCTCAATGCAAGGTGTATTTCAAGAAGACTGTAAGTCCAGTCTTAACCCAACTATAAAAACAAAGTGTTTGAAGAGCTCAAGACTGTCTTAGTTTGACTTCTGTTATGATCAACACCATGGCCAGAAGTAATGTGGGAAGAAGGAAAGGGTCCATATATACGGCTTCCATTTCTGAGTCAGAGTCCATCACTGACGAGGAAGCTGCCCAGTGAGTCACTTGTTCCCTGGTTTCTGCTCAGCTCACTTTCTTACATAGCACAGGTTCTTCCATCATGGATGGTACTGCTTGCAGTACTATGAGCTTTCCCACATGAATCAACAATGCCCCACAGACATGCCACAGGAGAATCTTATTTGAGCAGTCCCTAAATTGAGACTCCTTCAGACATCTCTGGGCTATGCAAGTTGACAGTTGAAGCTAACCAGGACAATTATATTTTCTTATTGTTTAAGAAACCCCCTTGTAGCCCTCTGTTAAAACCATGCCATTAAACAAATTATTATTAATAGTAATTATTATTATTGTTATTGTTATTATTATTATACGCAGGATCTAACTATGTAGCATAGGCTAGCTTTGAACTCACTATGAGTGCCAGACTGCCCTAAACTCTCAGACCTTGAAATCTCTAGTGCGGGGTTTATGACATTTGAAATAAGTTTGACTAATTGACTAACAATTCTCACTTAGGTTTCTATTAAACATTAAAATATTCAGCCTATTTGAACTAGCTCTTTAGAGACATCTAATCTTTTATCTGACATTGCTCCCATCTGCCCAGGCTGGTCCTGGCTTAGGAGGCATTGCCATGTCTCTCCTTGCTTGTATTCAATCCAGGTCCTGTTCTGAAAGCCTACTCCTGACCTGTTAAGAGACTGGTTGGGGGTTGGGGATTTAGCTCAGTGGTAGAGCACTTGTCCAGCAAACCCAAGGCCCTGTGTTCAGTCCTCAGTTCCAGATCAGGATGCTTCTAGTAAGAAGCTCCCACAACCCTGCCTTTGAATTACACCACTGTCAAGACCCACTGGACCCAGGCACCCTGAGACCTGCACACGCCCACTACCATAATGATGTAGAATGCCACCCACTATTGTAACAACCTCACATTGGAGAGTCCTTATTGCAAATGTATCAACTGCCTCCTACTGCCCCAGTTGACTGCTACAAAAACACCTGACTTTTTCTTGTATGATAACTAAAGTTAGCTCAAGACAATGAAGAGCAAGTGTCCAGTCAGTCTGTCAAATGAATGACAGATACAGAGACCCACCAGTATTTCTCTTGGAAGGAAAATTCTGTTTAGGAAAACAGCTTGGAGAAATCTGTAAGATAATGCGTTACCTGGGGCATCAGCTCAAATGTCTCTTCCACCCCAGAGGAAATCTACAGGGAATGGGAAAAGCCCCTATGGAATCTACAGGGAATGNAATCTACAGGGAATGGGAAAAGCCCCTATGGAATCTACAGGGAATGCATAAGGCCCGAAGGCTGTAACCTCCAATTCCACAAGCTGAATCTGAGGACTCAAGTGAGAACTGTAGCACACGCATGCCTCAGCATCGAAACGGAAACTCCTTTTTCATAGGAGCAGAAAAATGAGAAACTCTTAGAATATCTCAGGACACTTTTTAAGATGGCCTAGCTCTGGATAAAATAATAAAATTTCAGCCTGTAAAACTGAGCTTTCAGAATGCTGTTGATGTTAAAAACCTTCTATTTAAGAATGTTTGAGTATATTTATATACATGTAGACATGGGAATAATATACATATACCATTTAAAGCATGCATGTAATATTTATCCACATTACACATATTTGAAGGAACTTTAAAACACACCTCAGTAATGTAAGTAATTTCTGTACACAGATCTTTTAGGTGCTTGGGACTCCTTTCAATTACATTTTAACATACCTGGAAATGCTTATAAGGGCAAAATGAAAATTCCTAATTAGGAATATATTTCATCATTGAGCTCATAAATAATGATGAATTTCCTTAGAAATTACCTACATATCATCTGAATGATTATATAAAATGGGCATTGAATGTGCTTCCCAAACATGGCACTGAAATTGACTATCAGCACATTAATCGTATAGATTTGGAGAATTTCAAGAAATATAAAGAAATATAAATGTTAGGCTGACATCCCATAACTGCTGAGTATAGAAGAGATGCTTATTACACAGAAGTTACTATTTTGATATTTCATTACTACAGGCATGTAAAGTCTGAAAAGAGTCCACACATAGGATTTTTGTGCATGCTTAGACGAGCCCCTCATCCCATCCCTGTTAATAGAGGGATACCAGTGCCCTTTACAAACATTCACATAAATGAATAATCATGAGATACATAAATCCATTTCTGGAAATTCATTCAACTCTGACTTTATAGTTGCCCACACATTGTACGCAGGTAGGTAAGGGTTGGTTCCTATGTTGTTTAACCCTTTCCACACCAGAAAGCTTCTAGCCTCAAAATGTAGTAAACGAATTTCCCAATTAAGTTTCTAAGCAATAAACTATAATTTCTCTAACTATACTGATTCATTGTCAGTGCTACATTACATGTTTTATGTTAAAACCATCACCCAGAAAGATTTTAAAGAGGAACTTTGTAGGTTATAAACTCAGGTCTTCATCTCTCTTTCTCCCCTGACCCATTTCTCCTCGATTCTCTTATGCTTACCATTATTTAAGGTAAAATCCGGGATTCAAACCCATGCTCTAAGTTGTACAAGCTGGTCTGTAAACATGTAGGAAAATCAAAGTTTGTCCTACGTCAGAATCTGGGTCTAACCCAGGGAGTTCAGCCTGAGCTACTCTGTGTTCTAAGTGCTATATACTAAGCCTTGCACTCTCTCGCCACCACCCAATGCCCCCTGCTTGGTCCCTGCACTCTCTAGCCACCACCTAATGCCCCCTGCTTGGTCCCTTTCTAGCAGTTCTACTGAACTGATACTGCAGTTGATCTGACTGAAAAGGTAAGGAAAAGAGACTTCACAGCAGATTTGTTATTCACAAAAATACCTTTTTCTTTGCTATAATAAAAAAAATAATTTCATTGATGCCAGATCACTTCTCCCTTGAACAGAGTGAAAACCTGCTGAAATTATGGATTCTTCTGTGGTCCTTCATTGCCTAAATATTATATTTTAAATTAATATTTATTTCTAACAAAAAGGATACTCCTAATATAGATAAACTAGAAACCATTATTCCTCTTTATTTTGACTTTTAAGTGGTTTAATAAATAGAACACATTAATTCTGGTTAAGATTCATGAAGGTTCCTGTTAAGCTATAGTTTAAAAAAATTTGTTCTTGTCAAATTAAAATTATAAAAAGAACTCTGTTTCATCCTGATTATAAAACATGATTAGTAAGGCCATGCTGACAGACTGAGAAAGCCATTTAAATCTCTTTTCTCATTTTCACTAGCAAGTTCTTTCAGTAAATATGTACTTTTTGTTTGTGCATAAAATTCTGCGGGTCATATACTGTTAATAGGAGAAGCAATCTAAACTATAATTGGGCAGTCTTCCATCTCTACACAAGGTCACACATCTACACAAGGTTACACACCTACACAAGGTCACACACCTACACAAGGTCACACACCTACATAAGCTTTAATGAAGCTTGCTGATACAAGATTAACAAGCACATGATCAGAAAACCCTCTGTGATGTAGTCAATGGCAGTGGGCTCTGATGTAGACACTGACATGTGCTGATGTAGTCAACTGCAGTGGGCTCTGATGTAGACACTGACATGCGCTGTATAACAGGAGCTGCTGAAGAAGATGACCTTCTTTCTACCAGTGGCTGACCTCCAAAGATGGGGAGAGCAGATGGTGGAGGGCCAGGGTGTGACTACCATATGCCAGCAACCTCAGGACTTAGACAAACCTAGGTCCCATTTAGAGGACAGGCTCTTTCTTTCTGTAGAATATTATCTTTGGAAATGTATACAAGTTGCTTATTGATTCGTGTGTGTGTGTGTGTGTGTGTGTGTGTGTGTAAATTTTGTAAAAGAATAGAATAGATAGCAAAACTGCTACCATTTTATTAAAAGGCATATTATTATTGAATATTTTATTAAAAGGCATAGTTACTGGATATTTTGGATAAGAACTTTTGCTTTTCAATCCAAAGCCTTGGAAGAGCTTAGGAAATTGAACACATTTCTATCTTAAACTGAACAAATATAACTATAGGGCATTTCTGCTACAACAGAGTAACTCAATGTACTCAAAATCCATATGTAAATCATTTAAAAAAAATCAGGACTGGTAAGTTGGCTCAGGGGTAAAGGTGACACTGCCAGTCCTGAAAGGGAAGTTTTATCCCTAAAATCCACATGGTAAAAAGAAAGTCAAGTCCATCAGCTGCTCTCTGGCCTCCACATGCGTGTCTGTTTATGCACATACATACCCACCATGAATAAATGGGATATAATTAAATGTCTTTAAAATGTTACAGATTACCCGCAGCACTTTTCATACCAATCACTACTGGTAAGGAGTGGGAACAGAGAAGAGTGTTTTAAAATGTTTAATTTCACTTTTTAGATTATTTGGTACAAAGACTTAATTAACCTTTCCCACTTCTAAAGCACCCGGCACAGTTGTACACTCCGATTAAAGCGACACTTTTAAGTTAACCTGCTGCAGTTGCTCCAGACACTTACCGATGGAGAACTGGAGGACAGATGCTGTTGTTGTGTTCAGACATGTGGTGGTCTAGAGAGAAAACATGCCACAGTCAGACCAGGAAGGCAAGAGAAGGAAAGCTTAGAGGCAGAGTGCTCAGAGGCTCTCTCAGCCGGTCACCCATCCCCGCCCTCAGCCAGAGCATAGACTGGCTCCCCTGTGGGAAGCAAACCATGAGACCCCGACCAGCTTATACAGTGAACTTCACAGAGTGCCACGGAGATAATTCTCCAGGTCATCTTGCCGGCTTTTAACAGAACTACACAGCCATCTCCTCCCTCTGCCTTTTTACCAGTCTAAGCCAAAGAAAATCTCCTAAAAAGGCAACCAAACAAAAATTGCGAGATAAGAGTAAATGACTAGAAAAAGATTATTTGTAAAAGCAAATAGAGAGGCACTGATCTGATAAGACACAGGTTAAGGACACTTGGCAACCTGACCCTGAGTCCAAGCTCAGGCCTCAGTCGAGGCAAGGAGAGAATTTACTCTAACAAGTTGTCCTTTATATCTGCGCTGTGGAATCTCTATATCCTACCCCATATGCACAAAACAAATGCATGTAACAAGAATTTTTTTTTTTTTTTAGTATGTAGAACCAAAACAGCTAATTTAAATGCCATAATCTTTGGAGAGTAATAAAAATATTCTAAAACCAATCATGATAATGACCATATAATTTCATAACTGAATATAGAACCTATGGCCATTTCTTAAAATGGGAGTGGGAAAGGTGAAGAGGAAGAAGGGGGAGGAAGCGCATGAAGAAAGATGGGATGGGGAATGAGGAGGGCGAGGGAGAGACATTATGAATAAGGGTCTGGAAAGAGCCTCCCCCACACTTCTGTTAAATCTCCATGTCATGAAGTGTTGTTAATAAATTCTTCACTTTGGAAGGAGAAATGACATGGATAAATTGTGTGTAAAGTTATTTATGCTTTGGAGTAGGCACACCTCCCTAATGAGACGAAAGTTAAGTTTTCACTTAGCTGGGCTCCTGAGCTCTGTTACTGGGGTCTGGAAGTCTCACAAGATCCCACTCTTAGAAACAGGCTCTCAGTGAGTGTTTGCTCAGCCTAGCAGCAAAGCATGCTGTCGTACATCTCTCTCTGTCAGATCCGACACCTTTAAACATGTGAGTGTAAAATCCAGTGGAGAGGCAGCCAGGATAAGTGGGGATGGCCTGAGACATTTCGTAAGCCCTTCAGCCACAGAGTCAGTACGAGCTCCTACTTTATGCCAGATAAAAATCACTGGAGTAGACTGACAAAGGGAATTCTAGCTGTCTTTAGTCTGAACCTACCCATCATGCCCTCTGCTTCCTGTGTTCTTCCTTCCCCCGGAGACATCAGAGAAAAATGAACAATAAAATACTTTAAAAAGAAATCTGCTTTCCCCCATAGCTTTTAAAGTAAGTTTAACTCTCTGCCCTCATGGATTTCCCATTGGATAATTTCATATTAAAATCCAAAGGTGCGCACAACCAACAGAGAAATTTTCTTTTAAATCCACATAAGTTGAATGATTTTATGTAACTGAGTAGATTCCCAGATGAATCATGAAACAGTTCTGAAAGTGCATTCTTTGAAATAGTGATATTATATAAATTAAAAGCACTATGGTTATTGCTACTGCTAGTATACAGAGCATCCTAGAGAGTCCTACACGTTGTCCCCTGCTAATGCAATAACTGATGCTGTGTCACCTGTCTAAACAAGTCACACAGCTGTGACCTCTGCTACCAAGTAGCAAATTACTGCACAAAACACTGCTAAGTTTCAAGGGTAATCAAGGTGACCAGACCGTAGCTTCTGGTTAGTCATTGATTCTCCATTTGTTCCTTCCGATGGGACACTGAGGACTCCTGTGGCATCTGATGCTCATCTCATTACTATGCCTACTCATGTTCGTAAAACCATCAGGGCCTTGGAGATGAGCGAGGGTAATGAAGTGTTTGCTATACAAACATGAGGACCCAAGTTCAGACCCATCTAAAAGTGTGGGCATGAAGGGGCTAATCTGCAATCTGAAGCAGGACAGGGTCAGGCAGAGACAAGTAGATCTCTAGAGCTTACCAGCCAGCTCATTAAGCGGAACTGGTGAACTCCAGATCAGTGAGAAGCCATCATTCAAAGCAGAGCATGGAGAACAATGGAGGAAGATAGCCAGAATTGACCTCTGGCCTCCACATACACATGTGGATATGCACTCACATGTATGTGTGCATATACAAGCACTAGAGTACACAAAAAAAGAATAGGAAAGATGAACACACAAAAAGAAGATATAAAATCAACTCGTGTGGGTGGAATTGGGTTTTATAAATTATTACTCCTGAGTTCAAGTCGGTTTTTGATAGATAGTATAGTAATTATGAAGCCATTTTTCTCACCGTATCTCAGCGCTCTTTAACAACCAATCAAGTTTCAAACTGTAGCAAACACAATGACAGTTTATGTAAATCTGGAGAGCTCACCATAGACTGAGACCCTTTACTATGTCCCCATCCTTGCCAATTGTCACTGAATTCAACAGACTTTTGGTCCAGCTTACCGCTATAACTAAAACATATCTTCAACTCTATGAGAAAAAATTCTTTTTGCAAAGAAACAGCAGGAAAGGGACACAGCTTGATGTTCAAGTGCTTGCCAAGCATGTGAGACCCTGTGTCTGATTCTACAGCACTGCAAAAAAGGACTTTTCAAAGACAGGAGCACAACTCACTCCAAATTTTAAGAAGATATTTCTCTTTATTTTCATTTTACATTAGCAAAATAAATGAAGCTGGGTGTCATGACTTAAAGTCTGCAGACGTGACTAACAAAATGTCCAAGGACCCCACAGAACTTTGTGATGGGTGGAGACAGATGCTCCCATAATGCATTTGTGTAATGGCAGGATACATGAGCCTAAGTCTGAAGAATGCAGGCTTAACAGCAGGTCCTTTATGATGTCATTTGCTCTCTCCTTTCAGCCCCAATTTTCAGTCTCAATTTTACTCCTATGGCTTGTTTTTTGTTTATTTTAAAATTTCTTTTCTCCATATCAGGAGCAAGGAGTTTTGTAGGCAAACATCTTATCACAGGATCAAGATGGCTCCAGGAAGACATTATAGCTCCCTCGGTGCCAGTGGGACCCACACCACCAGACTTGAGCTCATGGTGACCAGAGGACACCCTAACTAAGACTATGAGCTCCACTCCCTGCTATAATCTTCTCCTGCAGGGTCCTGGAGCCATTGCCAGCAGTCCTCAGAGCACTAGACATCTTGCCTGCGTCCTTGGCATTGGATCAAATGCTTTCCCTGATTCCCCATCATGTGTGTTTTTATTGTTGGGAGTGGTCCTTGGGGAGAGAAGTATGACCCAGGCCTGGAAAGTCTCAGATCCAGACCTGCAGACTCGGACTTACAGATGGAAAGAGAAAGCCCTAAACATCTTCGCTTGTGGTTCTTCCTTTCAGTAATCCATAGAAACTGGATCATGGAAAACAAGTGGTCTGTTGCTTAACAAGCAATGATTCGGGGCTGGCATCTTTAAGCAGTCCTTGTATACAATAGCACAGCCTGGATTCAGTTTTGAAATTCTATGTTTGGATTTTAGTAAATATATTAACTGACAACTGAATCCCTCACTTTTCATTGGACTGGACTGTTACCTATGAACACAACTTGGATATTATATATACGTTGGCCTCTAGGAGAGTATAAAATATAAAATTGACAAAAAATTAAATAGTTGTTATTGCTAAAATCTGTCATAGCCAGTCGTGGTGGCTCATGCTTTTCATCCCAGCACTCAGGAGGCAGAGACAGGCGGTGTTCTGAGTTTGAGGCCAGCCTAGTTTACAAAATGAGTCCAGGACAGCCAGGGATACACAGAAAAACTTTGTCTTGAAAATTCAAAACAAGCAAACAAATAAACGAACAATAAACCCCTATCTCTTTGGCTCTATAAAACACATTCATTTTCAGAAAATACTTATGATGGGAATATACAACTCCATACCATTCTTATATTGTAGAAGATTATTTAGACATTTTGAGACAGGAACTTGCTATGCATGTATCCCAGGCTGTCATCAAACTCACCAGCCCTCTGCCCGCTCTGCCTCATACTGAGATTATAGCCTACTATGCGAGTAAAGATTAATCTCACATAACAACTCAAAACCAACCAACTGGGATATCAAATCTAAGAAGAAACACACTGGGATACAGAAATAATTCATGTTGATAAAAAATTAGATATTTCAGTTTTTACTTAACATAAGAATTTATAGAAATACAAATTCTGGCATTATATCATGAGATACTTTTATTTCCCATTGCCAATATTTTCAGAAATATTACTGAATGGAACACCTCCCAAAATAGGCAGTAATTCTCAGCTCAATTAACTATGGTAAAATTAATTTTATTTTAAGGATTACAGATAATTAATTCAATCAAGGTATATTATTTAAAGCATACTAGCAAATTAACTTTTTTCAGAACGAACTTCACTACCAGAGTCGTATTTGTCTGCAGGTATTATAACACCTTGTGAGACTTGAATTATAAGCACCTATTATTTTAATTTACATCTAATTAATCCTGCTTGTGATCTAGTTTCCATTGAAAACTTAATTCATCAATGTTCTGAACTGCATATCCCTAATAGGCTAAATATACTTATTGCCACAAAAGGGGTATTCAAGCATAATAAAGTAAGAACATGTTGCAAAGTTAATTGGTTTCCACATTTTGATTATTAAATCTTCTTCGAATTGCTCATAGAGGGGTCGCCTCTTCATGATGGAAGCTAATCTTTTGACATCTTTTAAAGTTAGTGACTTTGAAAGACAGTGTGTGACACAGAGGTAAAAACACAAGCCCCACAGAGGCTTGGGCAGCAAAGGACCTGGCACCAGGGAGTGCGGAGATGCGAGAGGCAGAGCAACTGAGTCAGGACCTCACAGAGTAACAGTTCTTATCCTTTTCAGGGCTTGAAATGAATGCCATCCTCAACCAGACCCCAGGGACTAAAGAATGCAGTCCTCAACCAGGCCCAAGGGACTAGACCACCAACCAAAGAGTACAGGGACCCAGGACTCCAGCAGCATATGCAGAGGAGGATGGCCTTGTGGGACATCGATGGGAGGAGAGGCCCTTGGTCCTGTGAAGGCTTGATGCCCCAGTGTAGGGGCTGCCAGGGCAGTGAGGTGGGAATGGGTAGTTGAGTGGGGGAGCACCCTCACAGAAGCAGGCGGGGGTGGTGGTGGCATAGGGGGTTTGCAGAGGGGAAACCTGGAAAGGGGAATCTGAAATGTAAATAAATAAAATATCCAATTTTTTTTTTAAAAAAAAGGGGGGGGGGAGGCTCAAGTCAAAGCAGCAAAAGCCATCAGCATACACTGGCGGCTGACGGCTTTAAAGAATGCTCACTGTCTGTATTAAGTCCAGATCTTACCTTCTCAAGCAACGGCTAATGTCCTAAACTAAATGGGAGCAACTACTCTGGAGTCATTTGGCATAAATTACATTTAAAACAAGCTCAGTTATAAGTACATTCTATAGAAAAAAAAAATCCATCAAGGTTCATCTATTGTTAGGAAATAAAGTTTTAAAGTAATGTCGTAAGAAACTCTTGAGTTGGAGAGAAAATGATGATGAGATCAAGGCTTTATATAAGAACACAGAAGGTCACAATTTGTTCAAATGTGACATGCATTATGTACATATATGATAGACACAGTCATATGTGCACTTTAATCCATCTAATCACAGGGATGAATTTCGTTTTCTCAGATTCTCCAATGCTGCCAGCTTTATCACTGAGCTTATGAGCTCTTCCAAGTTTGAAACAAATGAAAATAGTGCAGATGGTATTTCAAACTTTCATCTGAATGCTAGAGAATAAAAGAAACGCTTGTTGACAAAAAGGGCGGTAAGGGCCATAGCCAAACGACACAGCGCAGCAGCACACACTTACCAGCTCTCGAGGGCCGTACGGCTCACAGAAGGTGACAGCATTGCCATGCATGATGGTGCCACACTGCTCTCCCATCTCACAGTTGCTGCATTCAATCCTGCAGGAACACAGAGTGCACTCAGTCTTGGACTAAGCAGTACATGGTAGCTTCTTGCCCCCACAGTCAGTCATTCTACTAATGGTCACTAATCGCACAGGACGGTCATGGTGGTACACTGGATTCTGACAAGACTTAGAAAGCACAAAACCAGAAAGGCTTCAGCGTAAACTTTAGTTCTTTCAGTCATGTGCAGTGGTGGGAAATTCCTTAAATCTCCCAAGGTTTCAATTTCCTCATGAATAAAATGAGGGTAGCACACCGCCCCAAGTCTCGAACAGCCATAGTGACAATCAGATGAGACACTAGAAACTGACAGTACAGAACCAGTCCCTAAACAGGCCTTAATAAAATATGGTATTACCCATAGTTATATAGAAGAAACGAAAGCCCAATGGACAAGGACAGTTTAAAGGGTTAAAAATAAAGTAATACTCTCTTACATAATGAACTAAAATTCTACATCTCTATAATCTCACAAATAGTTCGCGTTATAGTCAGTGTAAAAATTTTAAGTAACTATTCTCAAGCAAACTTACATGTTTACATTCTACTATGTTAAAATAATGAAGCCAGATGCAGTCGATATATAACTAAGGAATAAGCATAGATTCTAATACTAGCCAATTTTGGATACTGACCCATGTTAACCATGAACAGAATTGAATCCTCTGTTTATTACTGTAAACTGAGGTGGTTAATCCGAACATAAGACAGGATCAAAGGTTACTTTTTCATGCCTGTCGAGTACAAACTGGAGGTATACCTACTCTGGACTTGACTTTGAGCATGTTCGGTAACATTTATAATGCTCTTCACTGTAACATTTCCTCCTACAATCATAACACATCTAACGTGTGGGAAGAAAGATCTATATTTTCCCTGTCTAGTCCTCAAACCACATGAGAGCTTTATTTGATGCAGAAAGAGTATTTTCAAAGACCTTCACAATCCAGGTGCCAAGCTCTGTGGAAAGGGCGCTGTGCCCTTTGCATGGCAGACCCGCCGGGTTATCCCTCTCTATTGTGTATGCTTTCAGGGAGGGGCAGTGACTCCCTTCCAGACAGGAAGACAGAGTGTGGAGAGAGCTCCCACCGCCCCTGAGGGCCAGAGGCAGTGCACGGTGAATATAAACTTGGTAGCCGATTAAGGACCCTCTTCCTCGCTTTACCATAAGGGCAAGTGTCAGCTATCCTAGCCTCCTCAGCCGTGCCCACACTGCAAGATCAGAGATGCCGCAGAAAAGAATAAGGACTTCCAATATGGATTTATGGTGTCGTTCACTGTGTCATAAATCTTACCAGGAAGACGGAATCATTTCTTGATTACAATGATCCAAGAGTGTAATAAAATGTCCTTGACGTTAGAAGAAACACAGTAGCTTTGGAAGTACAAAGAACCAAATTTGTATTCATTTTTGCATTTTTATTTACTATGTGTAGCATTCATAAATAGTGGTTGAATAAATAATTAAACATACTTCAAATTTATAAGCAGAATTATTCTCAAGGTCTGAAGTCCTAAGAAAACCTCTCACAATACTGTCTGGCATATACTATACATGAGTTATTACCTTATTATTATTATTATTATTATTATTATTATTATTATTATTATTACTAACATTATTATATCTATTAATTTCTCATGAATTTCTACCTTTTTTGGCTGCTACAAAACAGGGTACATCTGATTGCCTGCTTCATGATATAGAGTATGCAATATGAATTAACCCCTATTGTTTTTTAATTTTAAAAACTGAGTATAAAAGAAGCATAAAAAAGTAACATAAAAATTTTATTGGGGGAGGGCTGAAGAGATGACTCAGCAGTTAAGAACACCCACACAGTATCTCACAATCATCTGTAACTCCAGTTCCAGGGGATCTGATGCTCTCTTCTGGAACACACATGGTGTACAGACATACATCCAGAGAAAACATTCATATATATATAATTTTTAAAAAACTATCTTGGGATTTTTTTCATTGCTAAGGAATTAATAGGCCTTTTATATTTGTGATAGGTAAAGATTATTTAAAAATTATCATTATGAAATAGCTTGAGAGAAACATCAAACATCAAACTTGACAGAGGAGCTCCCAGGGACTAAATCCACCAACCAAAGGGTACACATGGAGGGACCCATGGTTCCAACTGCATATGTAGCAGAGGAAGGCCTTGTTGGACATCAATGGGAAGAGAGGCCCTTGGTCCTGAGAAGGCTTGATGTCCCAATGTAGAGGAATGTTAGGACATGGAAGCAGGAGTGGGTGGGTTGGTGAGCAGGGGAATGGGGGATGGGGTAGGGCGGTTTTCGGAGGGGAAACCAGGAAAGGGGATGATGTTTGAAATGTAAAATTTAAAATATATAATAAAAAAATCCAATTCAAAATTCATAATAGCTATCTGCCAAGGACCAGCGTTAGCTTGGATAGGGTTTCTGAGGAAGGTGTACTTGGAAGTAGCAAAAAGAAGAATAAAACACAAATGATGGAATACAAGTTTATAGCTTTATAGTCTGCTTGAGATGGCTCCCTAGACTATCTGTAGATAGCTATCTGTAAATAGCTCTTGGCTTTGTAGGTTGCTTGAGACAGCTCTCTGCTTGAGACAGTTCCTGCTCAAGACAGCTAGAGACTGAATTCTCTCATGCTAGGAAAAAAATTCTAAAAGTTTTCATAGTCAGAAAAACTGCTAGAATTCTAAAAGAGCTGTGTTCACTCTCCAAATTTCTCCAGACAGCTGAACTCTTAGTAGAAAAAATTCTAGAAAAGAATTGTTATTGCTCTCTGTTAGCCATCTCACGCAACCAAAAGCCCAGTCTTTTATTCACATATCAATTCAATCGTTTATCCAGGTTCTCTTCTGATTATCCCATGAATTAGCATTTTATGACCGTAGTCCCTTGATTCTTAGAAAAAGACAGCAAGTACACTTTTTTAAAGACATGGCAAATGAATTAAGAGATCTGCCTGCCTTTGTAAGCACAAACAATAAGCTTAGCTAGGTGGGATCATGTCCTGAGATTATCATTTTCACCATGCCTGGACCTAAATTCACTCTGTCCCAGGCTGACCTTGAAGTCAGGAATCTGCTTGCCTTTGTAAGCACTAACAATAAACTTGACTAGGTGGGAACTTGCCCTGTGATCACTACTCCCCAAATCTCTTTATTTCCTTCCTTAATATGTTTCTGACAAGCTGGCTCATAGATCTGTGAAGCCTCTCATATAGTTAATATTGCATCCTTATATTTTTGTATAGTTGAGAAATTATACATTCTTGAACTCATGCTTTCAGGGTTCTTTCCCACAGCCTTAACGAGGTCATAAGCCTTATATCCTGGAGGTCATAGTGTCTACAATTTTTCTAAGGACATTAGACACACACCCATGCCTCCCAGACTTGAGCTGTCTCTGATTATCATGGAGTCAACCTTGGTAGTGAAGACACTCCCCCCAAAGGAGGAACATGAAGTAAAATATACAAACAAGCCTTAAGCCTAGCAACTGCTAATACTTGTAGAGGCCCATGCTCTGCTGACCATGTTCCAGGGTTAAGAAACCATGTCACAACTCTCCTTTCCACACAACCATGCAGGACTCTGAGGCATCTGCTACCAGCCTCTAGGACAGTGGTTTTCAACCTTCCTAATTCTGTGACCCTTTAATACAGTTCTTCATGTTGTAGTTACCCCAACCATAAAATTATTTTTATTGCTACTTCATATCATTATTTTGCTGTTATGAATTACAAATATCTTATATTTCCAATGGTCTTAGGCAACCACTGTGAAAGGGTTATTTAATCCTCAAAGGGGATTAGAACCCACAGGTTGAGAACCACTGCTCTAGAAACACTTCACTAAAAATATCACTATTCATATGAATCCGAGATTGGCTATTTGAATTTCTATAGTAACCATTTCAGCTCTATATGTTCAGCAGGAGTTCTCACTCAATCATATATAAGGAAAACAGTATTTGAATAAAGCATCCATTTCAGGCCTCCTCCTTTATGATTCTAGTTGAGTAGGTATGGGGCAGAAGCTGAATATCAGTATATTGTTTAAAGGCAATGTCGACATAGAGAGCCTAACAGCCTGGAGTTAGAGAATCAGTGACTGGACAAGAGGCATGAAGTCTGTTTGGAGGCTCCCTTCCACTTTGTAGAATAATGGGTGATAATAAAATAAGCATAGGGGAAGAGGATGCACCAAGAGCATAGTTCCTTTCCTAAGCAGCTCAACAGTTCTTCTAGACCTTCCTGTTCATGTATTCAGAATTAAATAAAAAGCATCCTACTCTGTTTAGATACTTCCATGTGCCAGCTATCACTCACAGGGTTGCTGCCTGGAGGAACAAAGGCTTCCCCAAGGATTGATGGGATAAATCAGTGGGCTCCCTGCCAATGCTTTTAAATGTCCTTTGCTTGATTTTTCTCACAATCTGACTGTGTTTGTCAACATAATTTATTTTAATTTACCCTGCGTGACTATCCCTCAGGGTGGTCAGGTCTAGCCCTTCTCTCAGCTGCCCTGAGTGGTGTGGTTTACTTTCTCATCATTTATTAATGCATTCTTCTGTTACCGCCACAATAAGGCTTTGCAGGCACCTTGCTTGCAAATGCAAGCAGTGCAACGGCTAACTGACACAATGCTTTTTCTTTCGGCAGTTTAAATTCCATATGGAAAAGCAGAAGAGTAAACAGATTCAATATAAGATGGGTGTGTGCAATGGTAGTTAACTGCAGTGTTTTATGTAGAGTTCCCTAAAGTGCATTTAAAGATTTCCAGCTCTCTCACAGGGGATAGAGGTTATTGCCTTCATTTTTACTAATAAGAATCATGACCTTCAAAGAAGAAAGGACATTCAAAGTTATGCAGCTATTAAGTTGAAGTGTTACAGTCTGAACCAAAGTATTGGAATGTATTCCACAGTTACTATGTTCTTAAAATAGCTAGATACACTGACTGGTGAGACCACTCCAAAGGAGGGAAGGAAGAGAAAGTTTCTAAGGAAGGGAGCTGCTGACCTGGCTCTAAATGAGAACAAGAAATTAAGTAAGCAAGAAGATGAGGTCAATGTGTAGGGAATAAAATACACGGAAATTATGTCCCATAAGTTGAATTTTTAGTTCAGCAGGTCAGTATGGCTAGACTCATACAGGTCCATATAGAGAAGTATAGCAAATTGCAGCCTTAGAGAGTAGAAGGTTGCATATACCATTGCTGGGTGACTAACAGGGACTGTGCTAGGGAAATCTATAAACAAACCCTCAATCAAATAAAACTATTGTCCTCTAATATTTTAACTCTTATTTGGAGATGCTAAAATTGAAATTTAGAGGTATTATTGTTCAAGGTTGTACAACTACACATGTGAAGTCCGGTACCACAAAGGCAAGACAAGTTTCATCAGCTCACGCTGAAGGAAACCAGAATAATTGTGGAAGCTTGGAGTTTCTCAGAAGAGAACCGTGATCCATGTCTGAAGGACAAGGTGGATTTTAAAATGCTATGGATGCAAATAGTCGTCATTCCTGGCTAACAAAGGCTTTCAAAACAGCTCCTATGTGTTCTTTCCTCCTACCCTCCTTTCTCAAGAAAGGAACCCCTGGATGTCTGAAATTTTAATTCTTCTGTTCAAGTTCTCAAGAAGGGGTTAACTTTGGTGATATTGGAGGCTCAGAGAGGGAAAATAAAAGGTGCTGTCTGCTGTGACATTTGAATCATGGCCTCATAGCTGGGTCTCTTCCTCTGATCTCCCTCGGAGGAAAAGGATGGGCTTTGTAGAGTTAGGCAGAGTAGTGTTCCAGATGTGTGGGAAGGAGGAAGTTTTACATAATCCCAGTTAAACAGCCTTTTGTTTCTCAATTTACAAAGGAATGTGACCTCCCAGGCTAAGGATTAGAAATGAATTTTCTCTCTACCTAATGGCAAAACTATGGAATGTTTCTCTAGTCTAAGAAACCCTTTCTCCTTTCTCCTATTTCCCCAGCTTGGAAAAGTTGAACATAAGAATTTAACAGAATACCATGATGCATTACATGAACTGTTCACATCAAAATATATTCCACCATGAACAACATGATTGAAACACATTTTAATGGAAATGCATATAATTTTCAAAGATATTGTGAGCCTGGAATTCATTAAACCTTTTCTCAGACTATTTATTGCATGCTTAGGTTCCACAGGAGCCTCTTCTATTACTGGAGTGCACAGATGATATGCATCGTCACTGACTCTCATCACCCTGCACTTGACAAACAATAAAACAGGACTAGAATTTGGGTTGCCACAGTGGACCCTGAACCCAGTTAGCAAGAAACAAGACCTTCAGTTCTGTAAAAGGAATGCTTGCCATTTTTAATGGCAGGATTTATTTTGAAATTCTGTAGTGATTGTTCTTAAAGTTACCTTTTCATTTATAAGATAAAGAGATTTGGTTTCACTAATAAAATCCTATAAAAATAAGGCGATGAAATGGATTTCATGGAAAAACACTGAGTTAATTACAGGGACTGGTGGGTGTAAGAATGAAGTTCTATGTGGCGCCTTTGGCTGCTAGATAGCCTTGGATAACTAATCAAAACCTGCTTTATGTTTACACTTTCACTCCCTCCTCTCCCTCCCCCTTCTATCTTTTGCTATCAAAAATAAAAACAATCGGTAAATATGAAGGCTATCCAACACACCCACGCAGGCTTGAGCTGTGATTAGGAGAGATGAAGACTCTTTGACTGGGTTTTGCTTTCACTGTAATCAACTCCGAGGCACCTTCTAAACTGGAGACTTCCTTCCTTCCTTCCTTCCTTCCTTCCTTCCTTCCTTCCTCCCTCCCTCCCTCCCTCCCTCCCTCCCTCCCTCCCTCCCTCCCTCCCTTTCAAATAAACCAAAAACAACAGTAACATTTAGCTGTTTATGTTTTCATCTTGAAACAAAAAATTTTATCTAATGTACATTTGGGTATACAGCAAACTTCTAAAGGTATAATTATGTCATTTATTCTGATTTGAACATTTTTAGGCACGCAGGAGAGTCAGGACTGCCATGTACATCAGGAGACAGAGACCCATGCACTGTAGTGACTGAGAGACCTTTGGGAACAGGAAAGAGGGGGGTACTAATGAGAGAACTGAGCTCTTTTGCACAATTGCAGAATTATGAATGGATGGTGCTGACATCACCCCGACAGCAACAAATAAATAACTGGAGTATCATTTCCTCAGGCCACCAAATGACGTGACTCATTCCTCTATCAGGTCAGAGTGAAACCGCCCAGTCTTTGGTCAGGCACTCCACTGGAATGAGCTGGTCACCTGGAAATTCACTGACAATCACCTATCATTAGATTGTCATTTGAGATACATGGCCTTTGTCCCCAAGGACAGGACATTATCTATTCATAATTTATTACTTCTGAAAAGGTCAATCTTACACTCAGCCCCACATAGAAGCAGTCTGCCATTTGGTGAACCAGAATTGTCTATTCACCAGCAATTTTAAACAGAGATATTAAAATAATCTTAATATTTGCTTTATTCATATAAAGTTCTTTAAAACTGGCAAAAGAAAAGGGAATTATTATAATCGTTTGGGGCAAAGATAATGTGTCTCTGCCTCAGTATAGTCCACACTGTGTGCTGACAGAAGCTGGCTGTGATTTTGCAGATGAAATCAGAGTCCACAGGCCATCTGTTGCTGATCAATCCCTGAGCTAGTAAGAGATCCCAATGCTACCTGGGTCTTCCCATCAAGCTACTGCAACCATTGGCCTTATTTTATTTCATCATTGTTTTGATATAAGGTCTTGTGCTATCTATCTGTCTATCTATCTATCTATCTATCTATCTATCTATCTATCTATCTATCTATCTATATCTCGAATGGACCTAGTACTCACTGTGTGGCTCATGGGGGCTTGGCCTTGAACTCATGGCAATCCTCTGGCCTCAGCCTCCTAATGCTGGAATTACAGGAATTCATGTGTACCACACACAACTTTATTTTCTAACAACTGTTTTGTAAATAAAGAGAACATGACCAATTATTTGGGAGTTATTTATGTAAGTATTTTGAAGAAATTAAAAAAATCAAGCTTTTGAAAGTAAATTTCAAAGAGCGTTCGGTTCTCTTTGTAAAATGCAGGATGGCTGGAAAAACAGTGAGGAGGAATAGTTACTCTTAAGAATAATCTCACCTTCAATTATCGCATGCCTTCTTTTCTAAGGAGGTAACAAGCCTTACAGGTGAAAATGACAAACTCCATTTATAGCTCATTCTTTCTCATTACTTCTCACCATGGAAGGCAAGAGAAGTCTTCTGATTTCACTAGGGAGCTGAAAAACCCAATCTCTTCTTCATTAACAGGTACAGTGACAAGAAGGTTAAAAATAACCCCTCTAAAAATCCTACTACTGCAGCTGTATTCTCATCTCCTACTATGGCAAAGTCTACGATGCACTACTTGAAGAAATATTTTCTCACTTGCTTCAGATGCACTTGACATTTAATTCCACCGAGTGAGCCCTTGTTTCTGTCATCTCAAACACAGATTAGAAAAGGAAGTAATAAGTCTCCAGATTTATACCTTATTGTATTAGTGGGGCACCTCCTGGTTAACCTTTCTATTGTAGAGAAAGACTGTCCCCAGAGCAATCACATCATTGTAAAAAAAAAAAAAAAAAAAAAAAAAGTAATAATAATTAGAGGAAGGGATTAAACGCAGAAGAAGAGCCACAAAGGAAAAGGTTATCAATGAAAGAAATTGGGGATGAAATGACGATAGGAAGAAATAGGAGGAAGGAAATAACAGGGAAGCATGCAGAAGACTCCCATCAGATCAGGGGACTGTTCTATGGAGTCCAAAGATAAAATACAGCAGAGGCTCTGCCAAGGGCATGCCAACATCGGATACGCAATGCCTTTGAGTCACCTCGTCTGTAAAAGCTGTGCGGTGTTTATTCTCTCCTGCCATCACCACTGTCCTCTGACCTCACTGCCCCTGGGATTGCCGGACACAGAGCAAATTCTGTCAGGCAAACCTGAGAAAGATCATTTGGTCTGGTTTCTCTCCTTGTCTTTTCTGATTATCTTGAAACTCCACTGTATTGTACTGCTCACACCTGGTCATGGAACGGCAGAGACCTCTTGTTCTGCCTCTATGGAGTGATAGGGCCTACTACACATTGGTGAACCGCAGCATGGTGAGACCACGTGCTTGTCCTTGCCCTGTGTTGGCTAAGGCCCAGTGATGTAGCTTCCGCTGTGGTGACTCACCTCATCCCAACACCTTGGTGGTTGTATATTCTATATTCAGACAATGATTTTCTCAGAGGAAAAGTACTGTAAAATAGCAAATCACCATTTTTGTTCTTTCTGATATTAATTGCTTCAACAAGACAGGGTCCGAGACATCCCTGGGGGCGTCACAACAAGCTCAGTGGAGAGGCATCTTCCGAGGAGCGGCTCCTGGTCCCGCCTGGGTTGCAGGATACACTATGCTGGAGGGGAAACATCTGCAGTCCAGTCCCTCCTTGCCATCTATCATTGTGCTCTGTAGCAGCCCTGCACTTCCCACAAGACCATCCAGGATATTATAACCCCGATGCAATCCTCAGAAAACAAGTTTCACAGGGCCAATGTCAGCAAAACAAAGATTCCTCCTCGTTTTGACAACTGCCTGGGGGAAAAAGGCACTTCTAAAGCAACTTAATCATTTTTAAGAATTCATTTATTTTTGTTTCTCCCTTTCTCCCTCCCTCTTTCTCTTTCACTGTAAACTAGAAATATACTTTATATATTACTTTTCTTTTTGCCTTCTTCTATTGTTTTATTCATGATCATTGTGTATAGGTGTGCATGCCACAGTGCACGTATGGGGGTCAGAAGTCAAGTTTGTACAGTTACCTCTTCTTCTACCATGGGTTCCAGGAATAAAGTGCAGGTCACCAGGGTGGTGTGACAGTCAGTGTTACCCGCCTAGCTGTCCTGCCAACCCTTTAGGATTTTTCAAACTGGGATATATTTATACAACTGAAATGCACAGAGCTCTATTTTAACAAATATGCACATCTATTACTTCATAACAATGATGTCACATTGGTTTGTTTCAAAAGAACTTCACAAGTATCAATGTGAAGTACTTGTGGTATCTGGAGTTACAGAGATTCAAATGTAAAGCCATGTGCACGCTAAATAAATGCTTTACCTCCGAGCTAGTCTACAGCCCTTCAGACTTGCTGTTTCCAATCTTTCTTTAAGTTTAAATTTAGTTGTAGGAAATTTCCACCCTTTTGTGGGGGCAGGGTTTGGAGGATTGTTTCTGCATGGTGAAGGCATCATGGATCCTGCTATCACTGGCCACACAGCTGTCCTGAACCTGTGCTGATGGGAAACTGTCAGGGGCATTCATTAATGGGCTCTGCTCCTAGAGCTAGCTAGTGTTCTCTCTCTCTCTCTCTCTCTCTCTCTCTCTCTCTCTCTCTCTCTCTCTCTCTCACACACACACACACACGTATGCACGCACACACACCTCTGGTCTCTCTCTCTTTCACACACACACACACACACACACGCACACACGCACACACCTCTGGTCTGTCTGTCTGTCTGTCTCTCTCTCTCTCACACACACACACACACACAAGCACGCACACACCCCTCTGGTCTCTCTCTCTCTCTCTCTCTCTCTCTCTCACACACACACACACACACACACACACACACGCCTCTGGTCTCTCTCTCTCTCTCTTTCACACACACACACACACACACACACACACACGCATGCACTCACGCACCTCTGGGTTCAGTGTGACACTTATGAACCGCTGAGGATATTGCTGTCATCAGAGGAAGGCGTGCATGTGACCACCATCTAGGCAAAGGGAAACTAAGGCTTTCTCAAGTCTGACCCACTCCTCAATCTGCCTGCTTGTTCTCTTCACTCCTAACTTAACTCTCAAACAAAGCAAGTGGGTGGGAGAGAAGAGAGATAGAGGGCTTTGAGAGGGTCCAGGAACAAAGAACAGTGCACCCTAGGGGGCAGGACAACTGCGGCCTGGAGTATAGGAGGTACCTTGGGGATAAGCCCCTCCCTCCTTTTCCCTGGTTAGGGGAGTTTCCCAGCCCTTATGCAGGAATAGAAGCAGAGACTGCCCAGGACTCACCAAAGCTAGAGCTGACAGTGTAGGACTTGGTGGGCATATACAGAAACATGCCAGGGCATCAAAGGGGCATCCCTATTTATCACCTGCCATTGGACTAATATGACTCCTGAAACTTATTTAAATCTAGACAAACGGGAGAGGGCAAACCAGAATTGTATGAAATTAGAACTTAATGGGCAAAGAGAAAAATTGTTAAATGGGACTACAGAAGAATAAAGAAAACTTACCTGTCTGATATCTTAAGTTTGAGACTGAGATTCATAACTACACTTTGTTTGTATAAATAATTTCTAGGATAGAGAAACTACCACCATAGTCAGGAACTCTCAATCCAGAGGGAAAGAACTTATTACTGTTTATATTCTTTTTTTTTTTTTTTTTTTTTCATGTAAGTACTAGGTATCTCTTATTAGTAATATCTCTTCAGTCAGATTAGACTTAATTATGCTTTCCTTGAATAATGTCACAATTTAATGCAGATCTCCTG